>NC_072473.1:2284522-2489522 GCF_027574615.1 Eptesicus fuscus
CTTCCTGTGGGGAAATGGACCTTCTTGTGGGGGACACAACCGCTTTCTGTGGGGGAATGCTTCTTTCTCTAGGGGAAATACCACTTCCTGTGGGGGAAATGCACCTTCCTGTGGCGGACATTCACCTTCCTGTGGGGGAAACGCACCTTCCTGTGGGGGAAATACCACTTCCTGTTGTTGAAATCCACCTTCCTGTGGGGGAATTGCACCTTCCTGTGGGGGAAACACAGCTTCCTGTGGGGGAACGCAACTTCCTGTGGGGGAAATGCACCTTCCTGTGGGGGAAACACAGCTTCCTGTGGGGGAAATGCACCTTCCTGTGGGGGACACACCGCTTCCTTTGGGGGAAACGCACCTTCCTGTGGGTGACATACAGCTTCCTGTGGGGGACTTACACCTTCCTGTGGGGGAAACGCACCTTCCTGTGGGGGAAATACCACTTCCTCTGGTGGAAATGCACCTTTCTGTGGGGGAAACACAGTTTCCTTTGGGGGAAATGCACCTTCCTGTGGGGGACACACCGCTTCCTGTTGGGTAATGCTTCTTCCTGTAGGGGAAATACCACTTCCTGTGGGGGAAATGCACCATCCTATGAGGGACACACTGCTTCCTGTGGGGGAATGCTTCTTCCTGTAGGGGAAATAGCACTTCCTGTGGGGGAAATGCACCTTCCTGTGGCAGACATGCACCTTCCTGTGGGGTCACACACATTCCTGTCGGGAAACGCTTATTCCTGTGAGAGAAGTACATCTGTCTGTGGTGGAAATACACCTTCCTGTGGGGGAAATACCAGTTCCTGTGGGGGACACACTGCTTCCTGTGGGGGACACACTGCTTCCTGTGGAGGAATGCACCTTCCTGTGGGGGACACACACCTTCCTGTGGGGGACTTACAGCTTCCTGTGGGGGAAACGCACCTTCCTGTGGGGGACATACATCTTCCTGGGGGGGAAACGCACCTTCCTGTGGGGGACATAGGTATTCCTGTGGGGATATGCACCTTCCTGTGGGGGAAATACCGCTTCCTGTGGGGGAAATGATCCTTCCTGTGGGGGAAATGCACCTTCCTGTGGCAGACATGCACCTTCCTGTGGGGGACACACACATTCCTGTCGGGAAACGCTTATTCCTGTGGGAGAAACACACCTTCCTGTGGTGGAAATACACCTTCCTGTGGTGGAAATACACCTTCCTGCGGGGGAAATACCACTTCCTGTGGGGGACACACTGCTTCCTGTGGGGGACACACTGCTTCCTGTGGGGGAATGCACCTTCCTGTGGGGGACACACACCTTCCTTTGGGGGACTTACAGCTTCCTGTGGGGGAAACGCACCTTCCTGTGGGGGACATACAGCTTCCTGGGGGGGAAACGCACCTTCCTGTGGGGGACATAGGTATTCCTGTGGGGATATGCACCTTCCTGTGGGGGAAATACCACTTCCTGTGGGGGAAATGCACCTTCCTATGAGGGACACACTGCTTCCTGTGGGGGAATGCTTCTTCCTGTAGGGGAAATAGCACTTCCTGTGGGGGAAATGCACCTTCCTGTGGCAGACATGCACCTTCCTGTGGGGTCACACACATTCCTGTCGGGAAACGCTTATTCCTGTGGGAGAAGTACATCTGTCTGTGGTGGAAATACACCTTCCTGTGGTGGAAATACACCTTCCTGCGGGGGAAATACCAGTTCCTGTGGGGGACACACTGCTTCCTGTGGGGGACACACTGCTTCCTGTGGGGGAATGCACCTTCCTGTGGGGGACACACACCTTCCTTTGGGGGACTTACAGCTTCCTGTGGGGGAAACGCACCTTCCTGTGGGGGACATACATCTTCCTGGGGGGGAAACGCACCTTCCTGTGGGGGACATAGGTATTCCTGTGGGGATATGCACCTTCCTGTGGGGGAAATACCGCTTCCTGTGGGGGAAATGATCCTTCCTGTGGGGGAAATGCACCTTCCTGTCGGGGACACACTGCTTCCTGTGGGGGACACACTGCTTTCTGTGGGGGACATACAGCTTCCTGTGGGGGAAACGCACCTTCCTGTGGGGGAAATACCGCTTCCTGTGGGGGAAATGATCCTTCCTGTGGGGGACACACCGCTTCCTGTGGAGTAACGCTTCTTCCTGTAGGGGAAATACCACTTCCTGTGGGGGAAATGCACCTTCCTGTGGGGGAAATGCACCTTCCTGTGGGGTACATACAACTTCCTGTGGGGGACATACAACTTCCTGTGGGGGAAACGCACCTTCCTGTGGGGGACATACACCTCCCTGTGGGGGACTTACTCCTTCCTGTGGGGGACACACCGCTTCCTTTGGGGGAAATGCACCTTCCTGTGGGGGAAATACCACTTCCTTTGGTGGAAATGCACCTTCCTGTGGGGGAAACACAGTTTCCTGTGGGGGAAATGCACCTTCCTGTGGGGGACACACCGCTTCCTGTTGGGTAATGCTTCTTCCTGTAGGGGAAATACCACTTCCTGTGGGGGAAATGCACCTTCCTATGAGGGACACACTGCTTCCTGTGGGGGAATGCTTCTTCCTGTATGGGAAATAGCACTTCCTGTGGGGGAAATGCACCTTCCTGTGGCAGACATGCACCTTCCTGTGGGGTCACACACATTCCTGTCGGGAAACGCTTATTCCTGTGGGAGAAGTACATCTGTCTGTGGTGGAAATACACCTTCCTGCGGGGGAAATACCAGTTCCTGTGGGGGACACACTGCTTCCTGTGGGGGACACACTGCTTCCTGTGGGGGAATGCACCTTCCTGTGGGGGACACACACCTTCCTTTGGGGGACTTACAGCTTCCTGTGGGGGAAACGCACCTTCCTGTGGGGGACATACAGCTTCCTGGGGGGGAAACGCACCTTCCTGTGGGGGACATAGGTATTCCTGTGGGGATATGCACCTTCCTGTGGGGGAAATACCACTTCCTGTGGGGGAAATGATCCTTCCTGTGGGGGAAATGCACCTTCCTGTGGCAGACATGCACCTTCCTGTGGGGGACACACACATTCCTGTCGGGAAACGCTTATTCCTGTGGGAGAAACACACCTTCCTGTGGTGGAAATACACCTTCCTGTGGTGGAAATACACCTTCCTGTGGGGGAAATACCACTTCCTGTGGGGGACACACTGCTTCCTGTGGGGGACACACTGCTTCCTGTGGGGGAATGCACCTTCCTGTGGGGGACACACACCTTCCTGTGGGGGACTTACAGCTTCCTGTGGGAGTCATACAGCTTCCTGTAGGGGAAACGCACCTTCCTGTGGGGGACATACAGCTTCCTGTGGGGGAAACGCACCTTCCTGTAGGGGACATACACCTTCCTGTGGGGGACTTGCACCTTCCTGTGGGGGACACACCGCTTCCTGTGGGGAAATGCACCTTCCTGTGGAGAATGCTTCTTCCTGTGGGGGAAATACCACTTCCTGTGAGGGAAATGCACCTTCCTGTGGGGGATACACAGCTTCCTGTGGGGGAAATGCACTTTCCTGTGGGGGACATACAGCTTCCTCTTGGGGAGACGCACCTTCTTGTGGGGGACACACACCTTCCTGTGGGGTACATACAGCTTCCTGTCGGGGAAACGCATCTTCCTGTGGGGGACATAGAGATTCCTGTGGGGGACATGCACTTTCCTGTGGGGGAAATACCACTTCCTGTGGGGGAAATGATCCTTCCTGTGGGGGAAATGCACCTTCCTGTGGCAGACATGCACCTTCCTGTGGGGGACACACACATTCCTGTCGGGAAACGCTTATTCCTTTGGGAGAAATACATCTTTCTGTGGTGGAAATACACCTTCCTGTGGTGGAAATACACCTTCCTGCAGGGGAAATACCACTTCCTGTGGGGGACACACTGCTTCCTGTGGGGGAATGCACCTTCCTTTGGGGGACACACACCTTCCTGTGGGGGACTTACAGCTTCCTGTGGGGGAAACGCACCTTCCTGTGGGGGACATACAGCTTCCTGTGGGGGAAACGCACCTTCCTGTGGGGGAATGGACCTTACTGTGGGGGAATGCACCTTCCTGTGGGGGACACACACCTTCCTGTGGGGTACTTACACCTTCCTTTGGGGGACACGCCGCTTCCTTTGGGGGAAAAGCACCTTCCTGTGGGGGACACACAGCTTCCTGTGCGGTAAATGCACCTTCCTGTGGGGGAAATAGCACTTCCTGTGGGGGAAATGCACCTTCCTGTGGGGGAAACGCACCTTCCTGTGGGGGACATACATCTTCCTGGGGGGGAAACGCACCTTCCTGTGGGGGACATAGGTATTCCTGTGGGGATATGCACCTTCCTGTGGGGGAAATACCGCTTCCTGTGGGGGAAATGATCCTTCCTGTGGGGGAAATGCACCTTCCTGTCGGGGACACACTGCTTCCTGTGGGGGACACACTGCTTCCTGTGGGGGACATACAGCTTCCTGTGGGGGAAACGCACCTTCCTGTGGGGGAAATACCGCTTCCTGTGGGGGAAATGATCCTTCCTGTGGGGGACACACCGCTTCCTGTGGAGTAACGCTTCTTCCTGTAGGGGAAATACCACTTCCTGTAGGGGAAATGCACCATCCTGTGGGGGACACACAGCTTCCTCTGGGGGAAATGCACCTTCCTGTGGGAGAATGCTTCTTCCTGTGGGGGAAATACCACTTCCTGTGAGGGAAATGCACCTTCCTGTGGGGGAAATGCACCTTCCTGTGGGGGACATACAGCTTCCTCTTGGGGAAACGCACCTTCCTGTGGGGGACACACACACCTCCCTGTGGGGGACTTACACCTTCCTTGGGTGACACACCGCTTCCTTTGGGGGAAATGCACCTTCCTGTGGGGGAAATACCACTTCCTCTGGTGGAAATGCACCTTCCTGTGGGGGAAACACAGTTTCCTGTGGGGGAAATGCACCTTCCTGTGGGGGACACACCGCTTCCTGTTGGGTAATGCTTCTTCCTGTAGGGGAAATACCACTTCCTGTGGGGGAAATGCACCTTCCTATGAGGGACACACTGCTTCCTGTGGGGGAATGCTTCTTCCTGTAGGGGAAATAGCACTTCCTGTGGGGGAAATGCACCTTCCTGTGGCAGACATGCACCTTCCTGTGGGGTCACACACATTCCTGTCGGGAAACGCTTATTCCTGTGGGAGAAATACATCTCTGTGGTGGAAATACACCTTCCTGTGGGGGAAATACACTTCCTGTGCGGGACACACTGCTTCCTGTGGGGGACACACTGCTTCCTGTGCGGGACACACCGCTTCCTGTGGGGGAAATGCACCTTCCTGTGGGGGACATACAGCTAACTGTGGGGGAAACGCACCTTCCTGTGGTGGACACACCGCTTCCAGTGGGGGAAACGCTCCTTCCTGTGGGGGACATACAGCTTCCTGGGGGGGAAACGCACCTTCATGTGGGGGACATAGAGATTCCTGTGGGGGACATGCTCCTTCCTGTGGGGGAAATACCGCTTCCTGTGGGGGAAATGATCCTTCCTGTGGGGGACATGCACCTTCCTGTGGGGGACATACAGCTTCCTGTGGGGGACATACAGCTTCCTGTGGGGGACATACACCTTCCTGTGGGGGACTTACATCTTCCTGTGGGGGAAATACCACTTCCTGTGGGGGAAATGATCCTTCCTGTGGGGGAAATGCACCTTCCTGTGGGGGACACACTGCTTCCTGTGGGGGACACACTACTTCCTGTGGGGGACATACAGCTTCCTGTGGGGGAATCGCACCTTCCTGTGGGGGACACACTGCTTCCTGTGGGGGACACACCGCTTCCTTTGGAGTAATGCTTCTTCCTGTAGGGGAAATACCACTTCCTGTGGGGGAAATGGACCTTCTTGTGGGGGACACACCGCTTCCTGTGGGGGAATGCTTCTTTCTGTAGGGGAAATACCGCTTCCTGTGGGGGAAATGCACCTTCCTTTGGGGGACATACACCTTCCTGTGGGGGAAACGCACCTTCCTGTGGGGGAAATACCACTTCCTGTGGTTGAAATCCACCTTCCTGTGGGGGAATTGCACCTTCCTGTCGGGGAAACACAGCTTCCTGTGGGGGAACACAGCTTCCTGTGGGGGAAATGCACCTTCCTGTGGGGGAAACACAGCTTCCTGTGGGGGAAATGCACCTTCCTGTGGGGGATATACAGCTTCCTGTGGGGGAAACGCACCTTCCTGTGGCTGACATACAGCTTCCTGTGTGGGACATACACCTTCCTGTGTGGGACATATAGCTTCCTGTGGGGGAAACGCACCTTCTTGTGGGGGACACACACCTTCCTGTGGGGAACATACAGCTTCCTGTGGGGGAAACGCACCATCCTGTGGGGGACATACAGCTTCCTGTTGGGTAATGCTTCTTCCTGTAGGGGAAATACCACTTCCTGTGGGGGAAATGCACCTTCCTATGAGGGACACACTGCTTCCTGTGGGGGAATGCTTCTTCCTGTAGGGGAATTAGCACTTCCTGTGGGGGAAATTCACCTTCCTGTGGCAGACATGCACCTTCCTGTGGGGTCACACACATTCCTGTCGGGAAACGCTTATTCCTGTGAGAGAAGTACATCTGTCTGTGGTGGAAATACACCTTCCTGTGGGGGAAATACCAGTTCCTGTGGGGGACACACTGCTTCCTGTGGGGGACACACTGCTTCCTGTGGAGGAATGCACCTTCCTGTGGGGGACACACACCTTCCTGTGGGGGACTTACAGCTTCCTGTGGGGGAAACGCACCTTCCTGTGGGGGACATACATCTTCCTGTGGGGGAAACGCACCTTCCTGTGGGGGACATAGGTATTCCTGTGGGGATATGCACCTTCCTGTGGGGGAAATACCGCTTCCTGTGGGGGAAATGATCCTTCCTGTGGGGGAAATGCACCTTCCTGTGGCAGACATGCACCTTCCTGTGGGGGACACACACATTCCTGTCGGGAAACGCTTATTCCTGTGGGAGAAACACACCTTCCTGTGGTGGAAATACACCTTCCTGTGGTGGAAATACACCTTCCTGCGGGGGAAATACCACTTCCTGTGGGGGACACACTGCTTCCTGTGGGGGACACACTGCTTCCTGTGGGGGAATGCACCTTCCTGTGGGGGACACACACCTTCCTTTGGGGGACTTACAGCTTCCTGTGGGGGAAACGCACCTTCCTGTGGGGGACATACAGCTTCCTGGGGGGGAAACGCACCTTCCTGTGGGGGACATAGGTATTCCTGTGGGGATATGCACCTTCCTGTGGGGGAAATACCACTTCCTGTGGGGGAAATGCACCTTCCTATGAGGGACACACTGCTTCCTGTGGGGGAATGCTTCTTCCTGTAGGGGAAATAGCACTTCCTGTGGGGGAAATGCACCTTCCTGTGGCAGACATGCACCTTCCTGTGGGGTCACACACATTCCTGTCGGGAAACGCTTATTCCTGTGGGAGAAGTACATCTGTCTGTGGTGGAAATACACCTTCCTGTGGTGGAAATACACCTTCCTGCGGGGGAAATACCAGTTCCTGTGGGGGACACACTGCTTCCTGTGGGGGACACACTGCTTCCTGTGGGGGAATGCACCTTCCTGTGGGGGACACACACCTTCCTTTGGGGGACTTACAGCTTCCTGTGGGGGAAACGCACCTTCCTGTGGGGGACATACATCTTCCTGGGGGGGAAACGCACCTTCCTGTGGGGGACATAGGTATTCCTGTGGGGATATGCACCTTCCTGTGGGGGAAATACCGCTTCCTGTGGGGGAAATGATCCTTCCTGTGGGGGAAATGCACCTTCCTGTCGGGGACACACTGCTTCCTGTGGGGGACACACTGCTTTCTGTGGGGGACATACAGCTTCCTGTGGGGGAAACGCACCTTCCTGTGGGGGAAATACCGCTTCCTGTGGGGGAAATGATCCTTCCTGTGGGGGACACACCGCTTCCTGTGGAGTAACGCTTCTTCCTGTAGGGGAAATACCACTTCCTGTGGGGGAAATGCACCTTCCTGTGGGGGAAATGCACCTTCCTGTGGGGTACATACAACTTCCTGTGGGGGACATACAACTTCCTGTGGGGGAAACGCACCTTCCTGTGGGGGACATACACCTCCCTGTGGGGGACTTACTCCTTCCTGTGGGGGACACACCGCTTCCTTTGGGGGAAATGCACCTTCCTGTGGGGGAAATACCACTTCCTTTGGTGGAAATGCACCTTCCTGTGGGGGAAACACAGTTTCCTGTGGGGGAAATGCACCTTCCTGTGGGGGACACACCGCTTCCTGTGGGGGAATGCTTCTTCCTGTAGGGGAAATACCACTTCCTGTGGGGGAAATGCACCTTCCTATGAGGGACACACTGCTTCCTGTGGGGGAATGCTTCTTCCTGTATGGGAAATAGCACTTCCTGTGGGGGAAATGCACCTTCCTGTGGCAGACATGCACCTTCCTGTGGGGTCACACACATTCCTGTCGGGAAACGCTTATTCCTGTGGGAGAAGTACATCTGTCTGTGGTGGAAATACACCTTCCTGCGGGGGAAATACCAGTTCCTGTGGGGGACACACTGCTTCCTGTGGGGGACACACTGCTTCCTGTGGGGGAATGCACCTTCCTGTGGGGGACACACACCTTCCTTTGGGGGACTTACAGCTTCCTGTGGGGGAAACGCACCTTCCTGTGGGGGACATACAGCTTCCTGGGGGGGAAACGCACCTTCCTGTGGGGGACATAGGTATTCCTGTGGGGATATGCACCTTCCTGTGGGGGAAATACCACTTCCTGTGGGGGAAATGATCCTTCCTGTGGGGGAAATGCACCTTCCTGTGGCAGACATGCACCTTCCTGTGGGGGACACACACATTCCTGTCGGGAAACGCTTATTCCTGTGGGAGAAACACACCTTCCTGTGGTGGAAATACACCTTCCTGTGGTGGAAATACACCTTCCTGTGGGGGAAATACCACTTCCTGTGGGGGACACACTGCTTCCTGTGGGGGACACACTGCTTCCTGTGGGGGAATGCACCTTCCTGTGGGGGACACACACCTTCCTGTGGGGGACTTACAGCTTCCTGTGGGAGTCATACAGCTTCCTGTAGGGGAAACGCACCTTCCTGTGGGGGACATACAGCTTCCTGTGGGGGAAACGCACCTTCCTGTAGGGGACATACACCTTCCTGTGGGGGACTTGCACCTTCCTGTGGGGGACACACCGCTTCCTGTGGGGAAATGCACCTTCCTGTGGAGAATGCTTCTTCCTGTGGGGGAAATACCACTTCCTGTGAGGGAAATGCACCTTCCTGTGGGGGATACACAGCTTCCTGTGGGGGAAATGCACTTTCCTGTGGGGGACATACAGCTTCCTCTTGGGGAGACGCACCTTCTTGTGGGGGACACACACCTTCCTGTGGGGTACATACAGCTTCCTGTCGGGGAAACGCATCTTCCTGTGGGGGACATAGAGATTCCTGTGGGGGACATGCACTTTCCTGTGGGGGAAATACCACTTCCTGTGGGGGAAATGATCCTTCCTGTGGGGGAAATGCACCTTCCTGTGGCAGACATGCACCTTCCTGTGGGGGACACACACATTCCTGTCGGGAAACGCTTATTCCTTTGGGAGAAATACATCTTTCTGTGGTGGAAATACACCTTCCTGTGGTGGAAATACACCTTCCTGCAGGGGAAATACCACTTCCTGTGGGGGACACACTGCTTCCTGTGGGGGAATGCACCTTCCTTTGGGGGACACACACCTTCCTGTGGGGGACTTACAGCTTCCTGTGGGGGAAACGCACCTTCCTGTGGGGGACATACAGCTTCCTGTGGGGGAAACGCACCTTCCTGTGGGGGAATGGACCTTACTGTGGGGGAATGCACCTTCCTGTGGGGGACACACACCTTCCTGTGGGGTACTTACACCTTCCTTTGGGGGACACGCCGCTTCCTTTGGGGGAAAAGCACCTTCCTGTGGGGGACACACAGCTTCCTGTGCGGTAAATGCACCTTCCTGTGGGGGAAATAGCACTTCCTGTGGGGGAAATGCACCTTCCTGTGGGGGAAACGCACCTTCCTGTGGGGGACATACATCTTCCTGGGGGGGAAACGCACCTTCCTGTGGGGGACATAGGTATTCCTGTGGGGATATGCACCTTCCTGTGGGGGAAATACCGCTTCCTGTGGGGGAAATGATCCTTCCTGTGGGGGAAATGCACCTTCCTGTCGGGGACACACTGCTTCCTGTGGGGGACACACTGCTTCCTGTGGGGGACATACAGCTTCCTGTGGGGGAAACGCACCTTCCTGTGGGGGAAATACCGCTTCCTGTGGGGGAAATGATCCTTCCTGTGGGGGACACACCGCTTCCTGTGGAGTAACGCTTCTTCCTGTAGGGGAAATACCACTTCCTGTAGGGGAAATGCACCATCCTGTGGGGGACACACAGCTTCCTCTGGGGGAAATGCACCTTCCTGTGGGAGAATGCTTCTTCCTGTGGGGGAAATACCACTTCCTGTGAGGGAAATGCACCTTCCTGTGGGGGAAATGCACCTTCCTGTGGGGGACATACAGCTTCCTGTGGGGGACATACACCTTCCTGTGGGGGAATACAGCTTCCTGTGGGGGAAACGCAGGGGGACATACAGCTTCCTGTGGGGGAAACGCACCATCCTGTGGGGGACATACAGCTTCCTGTGGGGGACATACACCTTCCTGTGGGGGACTTACACCTTCCTGTGGGGGACACACCCCTTCCTGTGGGGAAAACGCACCTTTCTGTGGGGGACATACAGCTTCCTGTGGGGGAAACGCACCTTCCTATGTGGGACATACAGCTTCCTGTGGGGGAAATGCACCTTCCTGTGTGGGACATACACCTTCCTGTTGGGGAAACGCACCTTCCTGTGGGGAAAATACCACTTCCTGTGGGGGAAATGCACCTTCCTGTGGGTGAAACACAGCTTCCTGTGGGGGAAATGCACCTTCCTGTGGGGGACATACAGCTTTCTGTGGGGGAAACGCACCTTCCTGTGGCTGACATACAGCTTCCTGTGGGGGACATACAGCTTCCTGTGGGGGAAACGCAGGGGGACATACAGCTTCCTGTGGGGGAAACACACCTTCCTGTGGGGGACTTACATCTTCCTGTGGGGGACACACCGCTTCCTGTGGGGGACACACACCTTCCTGAGGCGGAAATACCACTTCCTGTGCGGGAAATGCACCATCCTGTGGGGGACACACAGCTTCCTCTGGGGGAAATGCACCTACCTGTGGGAGAATGCTTCTTCCTGTGGCGGAAATACCACTTCCTGTGAGAGAAATGCACCTTCCTGTGGGGGAAACACAGCTTCCTGTGGGAGAAATGCACTTTCCTGTGGGGGACATACAGCTTCCTCTTGGGGAAACGCACCTTCCTGTGGGGGACACACACACCTCCCTGTGGGGGACTTACACCTTCCTGTGGGGGATACGCACCTTCCTCTGGGGGAAATACCACTTCCTGTGGGGGAAATGATCCTTCCTGTGGGGGAAATGCACCTTCCTGTCGGGGACACACTGCTTCCTGTGGGGGACACACTGCTTCCTGTGGGGGACATACAGCTTCCTGTGGGGGAAACGCACCTTCCTGTGGGGGAAATACCGCTTCCTGTGGGTGAAATGATCCTTCCTGTGGGGGACACACCGCTTCCTGTGGAGTAACGCTTCTTCCTGTAGGGGAAATACCACTTCCTGTGGGGGAAATGCACCTTCCTGTGGGGGAAATGCACCTTCCTGTGGGGTACATACAACTTCCTGTGGGGGACATACAACTTCCTGTGGGGGAAACGCACCTTCCTGTGGGGGACATACACCTCCCTGTGGGGGACTTACACCTTCCTGTGGGGGACACACCGCTTCCTTTGGGGGAAATGCACCTTCCTGTGGGGGAAATACCACTTCCTTTGGTGGAAATGCACCTTCCTGTGGGGGAAACACAGTTTCCTGTGGGGGAAATGCACCTTCCTGTGGGGGACACACCGCTTCCTGTTGGGTAATGCTTCTTCCTGTAGGGGAAATACCACTTCCTGTGGGGGAAATGCACCTTCCTATGAGGGACACACTGCTTCCTGTGGGGGAATGCTTCTTCCTGTATGGGAAATAGCACTTCCTGTGGGGGAAATGCACCTTCCTGTGGCAGACATGCACCTTCCTGTGGGGTCACACACATTCCTGTCGGGAAACGCTTATTCCTGTGGGAGAAATACATCTTTCTGTGGTGGAAATACACCTTCCTGCGGGGGAAATACCGCTTCCTGTGGGGGACACACTGCTTCCTGTGGGGGACACACTGCTTCCTGTGCAGGACACACCGCTTCCTGTGCAGGACACACCGCTTCCTGTGGGGGAAATGCACCTTCCTGTGGGGGACATACAGCTAACTGTGGGGGAAACGCACCTTACTGTGGCAGACATACAGCTTCCAGTGGGGGAAACGCACCTTCCTATGGGTGACACACACCTTCCTATGGGGTACATACAGCTTCCTGTGGGGGAAACGCACCATCCTGTGTGGGACATACAGCTTCCTGTGGGGGACATACACCTTCCTGTGGGGGACTTACACCTTCCTGTGGGCGACACACATCTTTCTGTTTTGGAACACTTCTTCCTGTGTGGGGAAATACAACTTCCTGTGGGAGACATGCACCTTTCTGTGAGGGACACAAACCTTCCTGTGGGGGAACGCTTCTTCCTGTGGGGGAAATACAACTTAATGTAGGGGAAATGCACCTTCCTGTGGGGGACATGCACCTTCCTTTGGGGGACACAATCCTTCCTGTGAGGAATGCTTCTTCCTGTGTGGGGAAATACAACTTCCTGTGGGGGACATGCACCTTCCTGTGGGTTAACCCTTCTTGCTGTGGGGGAAACACACCTTCCATCTGGGGAACACTTCTTCCTGTGAGGGAAATACAACTTCCTTTGGGGAAAATTCACCTTCCTGTGGGGGAAATACAACTTCCTGTGGGGGAACCCTTCTTCCTGTTGGGGAAACACACTTTCCTGTGGGGGAACGCTTCTTCCTTTGGGGGAAATACAACTTTCTGCAGGGGAAATGCACCTTCCTGTCGGGGACACGCACGTTCCTGTGGTGTAAACATTCTTCCTGTTGGGGAAACACAATGTCCTGTGGGAGAACCCTTCTTCCTGTGGGGTAAATGCAACTTCACTTGGGGGAACCTTTCTTTGTGTAGGGTAAACACCTCTTTCTGTGGGGAATCCTTCTTCCTGTGGGGGAACCCTACGTCCTGTGGGTGAAACGCACCTTCCTGTAGGGGAACACTTCTTCCTGTGGGGGAAATACAACTTCCTGTGGGGGATCGCTTCTTTCTGTGGGGGAAATACAACTTCCTGTGGGGGAAACCATCTTCCTGTGGGGGAAATGCACCTTTCTGAGGGGAAACCCATCTTCCTGTGGAGGAAACATGCCTTCCTATGGGGGAACCCTTCTTCCTGTGGGGGAAATACAACTTCCTGTGGGGGAACACTTCTTCCTGTGGAGAAATACAATTTTCTGTGGAGGACATGTACCTTCCTGTGGCGGAACCCTTCTTCCTGTGGGGAAATACAACTTCCTGTGGGGTAAACATACCTTTCTTTGGGGGAAACACACCTTCCTGTGGGCGAAACCCATATTCCTGTGTGGGAACCCTTCTTCCTGTGGGGGAAATATAACTTCCTGTGGGGAAAACCATCTTCCTGTGGGGAAATGCACCTTCCATTGGGGAAACCCATCTTCCTGTGGAGGAAACACACCTTCCTATGCGGCAACCCTTCTTCCTGTGGTGTATACATTCTTCCTGTGGGGGACACGCACTTTCATGTGGTGTAACCCTTCTTCCTCTGGGGGAAACACACCTTCCTGTGGAGAAACCCATCTTCCAGCTCTGTGGGGCGCCGGGTAGGAAGGGATACTGCAGGGACAGGCCTGTCACCTGTGCTCCCTCCAAGGGGTCGCCCACAGCCTGGTGCTGGGTGGCTTCGGCAAGTTCCCCTCCCTCCCCCGTCCGCGTGCTCTTGCTTTAGGTTCCCCATGTCTGCGTGCCCGTGTCCTCGTGCTCTTGCCTTAATTTTCCCCGTGTCTACGTGATCTCGCTTTAGGTTCCCTGTGTCTGTGCTCTCCCCTTAGGTTCCCCGTGTCCGCGTGCCCTCACCTTAACGTTCCCCCTGTCCGCGTGCCCTCGCCTTAACGTTCCCCGTGTCCGCGTGCCCTCGCCTTAACGTTCCCCGTGTCCGCGTGCCCTCGCCTTAACGTTCCCCCTGTCCGCGTGCCCTCGCCTTAACGTTCCCCCTGTCCGCGTGCCCTCGCCTTAACGTTCCCCGTGTCCGCGTGCCCTCGCCTTAACGTTCCCCCTGTCCGCGTGCCCTCGCCTTAACGTTCCCCGTGTCCGCGTGCCCTCGCCTTAACGTTCCCCGTGTCCACGTGCCCTCGCCTTAACGTTCCCCGTGTCCGCGTGCCCTCGCCTTAACGTTCCCCGTGTCCGCGTGCCCTCGCCTTAACGTTCCCCGTGTCCGCGTGCCCTCGCCTTAACGTTCCCCGTGTCCGAGTGCTCTCGCCTTAACGTTCCCCGTGTCCGCGTGCCCTCGCCTTAACGTTCCCCCTGTCCGCGTGCTCTCGCCTTAACGTTCCCCGTGTCCGCGTGCCCTCGCCTTAACGTTCCCCGTGTCCGAGTGCTCTCGCCTTAACGTTCCCCGTGTCCGCGTGCCCTCGCCTTAACGTTCCCCCTGTCCGCGTGCCCTCGCCTTAACGTTCCCGTGTCTGACGCGTGCTCCCTCTGTGTTAAAAGGAGCGTTTATTTTTATGTGGTTGGCACACTTGCGTTCCCTTCATTGAAGTTCTGTCGTCTTCAGATTTCAAGCGCCCAGTGTCTACAACAGTTCTCATTGGGCCTATGTCATACTTTCAACAATAAAGATTTTAAAAACTAAAAAATAAAAGAACTATGTAAATGGGACAATATAGACTATAATCTTGGTTAAAGTACCAAAAAACAAACAAACTAATCAATAGGGGAAAATATTCTCAGGTGAGGATTAACAAGCAAACAAAAGAATATATTGTGTTTGTCAAAGTGATTTGCATTTCACCCAAATATTTAGCAGTCCGTCAACTTTTGACCAGCGCTGTTTATCCATAGTGATTCCATTTGCGTACTAATGATGGGGAGGTCAGTAATGACAGATTGGAAGGTCGGATTTCTCATTTTAATTTATTGTTTCTAGCCATGAACTATCTAATTTTGCTGTGTTGCATAACCAGGAGAATTATTAACCCAAGTCCCATTTCCCACTACTTTGGGCGTTTATAGAACATAGATGATGTTAATTGCACTTAATGAGTTGAACAACATATATGAAAGATAATCCTCAACTCCAAGACTCTAATGTGTGAGTTGCCATCTGTTTTTGGACCAAAGAAGAATAATTTGATTCTAAAGCTTTCTTTGTGTGTGTGTGTGAACAGCTTGGAATAAGAACTGTTTCTATATTAATCACTTACTGAATTATTGGGGGTTTTAGTGCCTCCCTTTTCAAGCAGTTGGGGGTTTATTGTGTGACATCTGCTTATATTTGGACACTTTCGGGCAGTTAACAATTCCACCATAAGGCTGTTTCGCCCCTGGTAAATGTACAGTCGAGCCCTGAACACAGTCATTTGCTTTCCGCTGCAGGTTTCTGTAAGGAGTATTGTCCCGTTCCGTCTCTGCTGCAGAGTTTTTCTCATAATGAAATGATTTCAGTTTTATAAGCAAAGTCCGTGGTCCCTTGTGCCTGCTTTTCTGGTCTGAAAGTTGTAGACAAATGTTTAAATATCATTGGTGTTTTTTTCAGTGGTAGCTTTTTAAAAAAATCACCCTGGTTGTTTCTTTTATCTAATATATCCTCTTTTTTTTTTTTTTTTTTTAGAGGATGTTTTTTAAGATTTTTAAAAGTTGATTTTTAGAGAGGGAGAGAGAGAAATATCCGTGAGAGAGAAACATTGATCAGCTGCCTCCTGCACGCCCCTTACAGGGGGTTGAGCCACAACCTGGGCATGTGCCCTTGACTGGAATCGAACCTGGGACCCTTCAGTCCACAGGCCGACACTCTATCCCCTGAGCCAACCCGGCTAGGGGATAACCAAAGACGTTTTAGAAGGAGGAAGGCAAAGAGCACTGAAGACACGCTGGGTGGCTGCTCAGTGTGCACAGTGACCGAAAAGTAAAAGCACGTGTGACAGGAAGGAAGTGTTATGAGACACTTCCTGGCTTCTTCAGAAATCGGTGCGAAGGAACGGAAGCCCTGGGGACCGGAAATGTGTGGCCCAGGAATGGAAAGTTGGGGAGTGCTGGTGCCTTTCGTTTGCTATGTTTTAGGGGAGCCTTAGCGGGGAGCAAAGATTCAAATGTGGGCCTAACCAGTGTGGCTCAGTGGTTGAGCATTGACTTATGAACCAGGAGGTCATGGTTTGAGCCCCAACACATGCCCGGGTTGCAGGCCTGATCCCCAGTGTGGGGCGTGCAGGAGGCAGCCGAGCCATGATTCTCTCTCATCATTGATGTTTTTATCTGTCTTTGCCTCTCCCTTCCTCTCTGTGAAATCAATAAAAACATGTTTTTTAAAAAAAGATTGGGATGCGGTTTCTGTGTTTTTCCAAGCATGTAGTGTGTGAGGTGGATATGTACACACAGGCGTGCCTGTCAGCACTGCTGTCATCGCCGCCCGAGCCGTGTCTAATGTTTCTCTAAAGCGTGCTTTCTCCCTTGGAGGGTGTGTGGTTCGCATGACCGTGGCATGTGGCTCAGTGCTTAGAGGTATTTCAGAGCGGCATTCATCTATCATTAAATGATAGCCTTGTCTGAGCTAAAAGTAATTGGACCTACTCTGGGAATTTTAGTGTTCAGATTTTCTACAAGTAGCGTAATTTGACAGGCCATTTAAAATATGTGTTTTTATTGGTTCCAGAGAGGGGGTGGGGGAGAGGGAGAGAAACATCAATGATGAGAGAGAATCATGGATCGGCTGCCTCCTGCATGCCCCACACTGGGGATCCAGCCCCCAGCCCAGGCATGTGCCCCAACTGGGAATCAAACCGTGACCTCCTGGTTCATAGGCCGACGCTCAAGCACTGAGCCACACCACCCGGGCTGACTGGCCATTTTCCTTTCTCCTTTTTCACTTGGCAAATACAACTCCCTAGTCTGTGCTCACGTTTAACACGGAGATGATGAAGCGACAGACTGGGTTACATTTGTGTTGGGATGAAAAAGAAAACCACCGGCATCGATTTGAGGGAGAAAACGGAGCAATGGGGAGCGAGGTCAGAGGCGAACACGGCCCACGGATTTGTAAGGTGTTTTGTGTTTACAAATCTCTCCATGTCACCCAGGCAGAGGTTGCGGTTTCTACGCTCAAATGCTGGGGGGCCCACCGGTGCGAAGGGGTGCACATGAAGTCACCGTGAAGGTAAGCGCCCCGCCTGCCTCTGGATCTGTCGTTTTACCTGAAATCTGCTTGCGAAACGGAAGTGCATTTTGTAAAAACGGAATGCCTTCTGTTTGCAGTGATTTGGGGGTGGGGGTGGGGCAGGGGGGGGGGAAGATGCAGGTCCTTCTCCTCGCTGAACTTGGAGGTGGTGTATAGAGCATGATTAAGTCATCAGGGGCTGGATCGCCATTCTGTGTGCTGAACTGGGGTGTCACTGCCTGGCAAGAGGTTTGGATACTGGATGGGCTCTTCCCAACTTTTCTGAGTCTTCCCGGGAAAGGACGGCAGCTTCTAAAATCAACTTCTCAACGCTGTGCATTAAAATTAAGCTGAGCCCGGCTGGGGTAGCTCAGTAGATTGAACATCAACCCATGGACCAGGAGGTCACAGTTCGATCCGGGCACCATCCCTCAGTAGGGGGTGTGCAGGAGGCGACTGATTGAAGTTGCTGTCTTTCTCGCCTGGGCAGGCAGTGAGTACGTGTGGATAGGGTGTGGGTACGGTTTGGGTAGCACCCAGCGGCCACGTGGAGGCGCCCGTGGTTCGGGATGTAACTCCAGGACTGGCCGTGTCTTCTCTCCGGTCCGCATCCTCCGTGGATGCGGGCCTGGATTCCGGGTGAAGGCCGGGCCAGCCATGAATGAATCCGGAAGGACAGCAGGAAGGTCCCTCTGGATGTCGCCCCCAGGGCTGTCTGTCCTTCCTGGGAGAGCAGCGATGTTTTCACCTCTGGACCCGCTCCTGTCTGCTGCCCCCGCGCCTCATTTCCTGCGTGGGGTGCTGCCCCGCGCACATGTCGCTCATTTCCAAAGACAGTGCCAGGTTTTAATTAGGTTTTCATGAATGGGAAAGCGGTCCATGTTCACAGGAGGAAATCTGCAAAACACGGAAGAGCACATGCTCACATACGTGGATATGACCCACTCCAAAGAGAGGCTTGCTTTGTGGAGTATCGTGTGTGTGTGTGTGTGTGTGTGTGTGTGTGTGTGTGTGTACAAAACGAAATTTAGCGCTATGCACGGTCCATTTTGTAAACCAATATTTTAAACATCCTACCTAATAAAATAGTAATATGCAAATTGACTGCACCTTTGCCACGCCCACCAGCCAATCAGGGTGAGTATGCAAATTACCCAACAAAGATGGCGGTTAATTTGCATATGCCGAGGGAGGGAGGAGTGAAGACTGAAGACAACTTAGAAGGAAGAGGGAGGAAAAGCGCAAAGCAAGGTGGCTGCCAGAGGGAAAGCCCGGGCGGGGCGGGGCGGGCGGGGCGGAGCAGGGCGGGCGGCAGCGGCGCACGGGTGCAGGTGCGGAGGCCGCAATGGCAGCGGCAGCGGCAGCGCATGCAGTCGCAGTGGCCACTTGCAGGATTCTTCCTGCAAATGGGCTACTAGTATATATATATTAAAAAGGAAGGGAGAGAGAGAGAGAGAGAGAGAGAGAGAGAGAGAGAGAGAGAGATAAAAATATGAATTATGAGAGGGAATCAATGATCGGCTGCCTCCTGCACGCCCCCTACTGGGGATTGAGCATACAACCCAGGCATGAGCCCTTGACCGGAATCGAACCTGGGACCCTTTAGTCCGACACTCTACCCATTGAGCCAAACCGGCTAGGGCACTCTTCAGTTTTTTGATGGGCCTTAAACCCAAATTATTATTTATGTTGGAATACTTGTGCTTAGAGGGCAGCCCCAGCGAAGCCACCAGCTGGCATGAACGTTTAAGTTCCTTTCTAAGCAGCACGATGGGGACACCGTGGCTTTGGGTCACCGTGGAAGGGGGCTGTACCTCTTCGCTCCATCCCGGCTGCGGAGTCCTCCCATCAACCTAATGGGCGGTTCTCCAGTCAAAACTGGGTCAGGCGAGAAAACAAGCGCCAGCCGCTAATTGGGCCTGTGGTTTCCAGTCTGTTTTGTTTTTCACTTCCGTTCAAGGCCCCGGGGGACCTGCTCCTGCTGCGAAAGCTCTCTCTTGCTTCAGAAAGAAAAGAGGCCGGACAGCATCCCCTGGCCAGAGCCCAGCCAGGGGTCGGGCCAAGAGTGGGGCCCAGGGGTCCCCAGGAGAAAATGCTTACCCACACACGGCCTCTGGGGGAGTGCTTTCCTTCTTTTCTTCTTCTCCTTTAGGAAAAAATATTTTTATTGATTTTAGAGGAAGAAGAAGGGAGCGGGAGAGAGAGAAACATTGAGAGAAACATTGATGGGCTGCCTCCTGCACACCCCCTACTGGGGATCGAGCCCACAACCCGGGCATGTGCCCTGACCGGGAATCGAACCCTGACCTCTCGGTGCACGGGATGATGCTCAGTCACTGAGCCACGCCGGCCGGGCTTTTTGGATGGGCTTTGTAAGGGCCGCTTGGGTGGCCCAGTCATGGATGACGATGCTGAGGCCGCCAGCTCTGGTGCATTTTAGGGGGGTGGGAAGGGGGTGTCCGCTGATCCCCTAGGACCGTGGTCGGCAAACTGCGGCTCACGAGCCACATGCGGCTCTTTGGCCCCTTGAGTTTTTAGCAAAGGCCAGCTTAGGAGTGCCCTAATTAAGTTAATAACAATGTACCTACCTCTATAGTTTAAGTTGAAAAAATTTGGCTCTCCAAAGAAATTTCAATCGTTGTCCTGTTGATATTTGACTCTGTGGACTAATGAGTTTGCCGACCGCTGGCCTAGGAGGCCCTGCAGGTTGCTCGCTGGCGGTGGTGCACAGTTGGCTGAATGAAGCCCTAACAGGCTCTTCTGGGACCTGCTGTGCGGGGGGCCTGGCCTGGGGATCTGGAGCATTTAGCCCTCACGACCGCTCCCCCACAGAGGGCTGCTACTGCCCTTCATTTGGAGATGGCAGATCTGAGTCACGGAGATTGCCCTGCGATCGAGAGCTAGAAGGAGGTGGAGACGTGGTGAGAGGTCCGCCTGTCGGCTCTGAGCCGGTGGCCCCGGGTCCTCCACCTCCTGCCCCAGCTCTGCAGCAGCACGGGCAGGTCGGCGCCACGCCATGCGTCCACTGAGACCGTTCTTTGTTGTTGTTTTTTTATTTTTTTCTATTATTATTGTTTTTTTAATCCTCACCCGAGGATATTTTCCCATTGATTTTTAGGGAGAGTGGAAGAGAGAGAGGGAGAGACAGAGAGAAACATTGATGTGAGAGAGACGCATTGATTGGTTGCCTCCTGCATGAGCCCCGACCAGGGCCTGGGCTGGGGAAGAGCCTGCAACCGAGGTACGTGCCCTTGACCGGAATTGAACCCGGGACCCTTTGGTCCATAGGCGGACCACACCGGCTAGGGCTGAGACCGTTCTTACAGAGAAGACGCAGGCCACCTTCCCCCACACACACAACCGACGGTGCCCACGTGCCCTTCAAGCCTCAGTGCAGACGGCGGAGCCGCCCCGGGTCCATGGAGTGTTTGGCACATTGCTGGAGACCAGAACCACTCTCACTCTAGCCCTGTGTGTGTGTGTGTGTGTGTGTGTGTGTGTGTGTGTGAAGGTGAGTGTGTGTATGGCTTGTCCGCATGGCTGGCTCGGCCGGCCAAAGGTGTGGTTTGTACCTGACCCCATCCCAGCCTTATAAAATACAGCAGTGTTTCTTATTATTGGATATATTTCACCGGGATGTATGCTTTTTCTTTATTTTTTCTTAACCCTCACCTGAGGATATTTTTCCATTGATTTTTAGAGGGAAGGGGGGGAGAGAGAAAAACGGGGGAGGGGGGAGAGACAGAGAAAGAGAGAGAGAAGGAAAGAAACACCAATGTGAGAGACACAGCGATTGGTTGCCTCCTGCATTCACTCCGACCAGGGCCGGGGATCGAACCTGCCACCTGGTACGTGCTCTTGACCAGGAATCGAACCCATGACCATTGCGTGCCCCGGCCAATGCTCTACGATTGAGTAGCACCAGCCAGGGGGAATATATGCTTTTTGTATAAATAATTATGAAATTTGTATGTAACACATGATCATGCAATATAATATGAACCAGACATGAGTTAGCTTCGTGGATATAACGTCATGGGAGTTGTTTTCTTCCACTCGTCTCAAAAAGTGCAGAAAAAAGCCTGCGTGGCTTGGTGGTTGAGCATCTACCTATGAACCAGGAGGTCATGGATCGACTCCCTTCTGGTCAGGACACATGCCTGGGGTTGTGGGCTCAACCCCCAGGAAGGGGCGTGCAGGAGGCAGCCGATCCGTGATTCTCCCTCATCATCCATGTTTCTCTCTCTCCCCCTCTCCTTTCATCTCTAAAAACAATAAAAATAAATTTTTATAAGTGCAGAAGAGAAAAGAAATACAGACGTGTTTGAAAACTCGCCGTTTTGTCCTCTCACCTCTCACAGAGAGTGGCTCTCGCTTCCACAGACCTCGTGGCTGCGAGGTGAGGCTAAGATGAGCATAACCAGCGACGAGGTGAACTTCCTGGTGTATCGCTACCTCCAGGAGTCAGGTAAGGTCACTCCCCTTCTGTGGGGGGAACCCACCTTTCTGTGGGGGAACACACATTCCCATGGGGGAACGCACCTTTCTGTAAGGGGACACATCTTCCTGTGGGGAAAACGCAACTTCCTGTGGGGAAACACATCTTCCTGTGGGGAAACACATCTTCCTGTGGGGAAACACACCTTCCTGTGGGGGAACACATCTTCCTGTGGGGGAAACGCAACTTCCTGTGGGGGAAATACACCTTCCTGTTGGGGAACACACCTTCCTGTGGGGGAAACCCACCTTTCTGTGGGGGAACACACATTCCCATGGGGGAACACACCTTTCTGTAAGGGGACACATCTTCCTGTGGGGGAAACGCAACTTCCTGTGGGGGAAACACAACTTCCTGTGGGGGAAACACACCTTCCTGTGGGGGAACGCACCTTTCTGTGGGGAAACACACCTTCCTGTGGAGGAACACATCTTCCTGTGGGGGAAACGTACCTTCTTTTGAGGGAACCCTTCTTCCTGTGGAAATGCACCTTCCTGTGGGGGAAATCTTCTTCCTGTGGAGGAAACACACTTTTCTATGGAGGAAACACACCTGTCTGTGGGGAAACACACCCTGCCGTGGGCGAAAGGCACCTTCCTGGGGGGGAAACACACCTTCCTGGGGGAACGCATTTTATCGTGGGGAAATGCACCTACCTGTGTGGAAAATGCACCTTCCCGTACGGGAACCCTTTTTCTTGAGGGGGAACTACACCTTCCTGTGAGGGAACACGTCTTCCTGTGGGGTAACACATCTTCCTGTGGGGGAACCTTATCTTCCTGTGGGGGAACCTTATCTTCCTGTGGGGTAACACGTCTTCCTGTGCGGAACACCCCTTCCTGTGGGGGAACCTTATCTTCCTGTGGGGGGAACACACATGCCCGTGGGGGCAATGCACCTTCCTGTGAGGCAACACATCTTCCTGCTGGGGAATTCACTTTCCTGTGGGGGGAAGGTACCTTCCTGTGGGGGAACCTTATCTTCCTGTGGGGGAAACGCACCTTTCTGTGGGAGGAACGCACCTTCCTGTGGGTAAACCATTCTTCCTGGGGGGAAACGCACCTTTCTCTGGGAAAACACATCTTCCTCTGCGGGAAACGCACCTTTTGGGGGAACCCATCTTCTTTTGGGGAAATGCATCTTTCTTTGGGGGAAATGCACCTTCCTATGCAGGAACCCTTCTTCCTGTGGAGTAAACGCACCTTCCTGTGGAGAAGCGCATATTCCTGTGGGGGAAAGGCACCTTCCTGTTGGGGGAATACACCTTCCTGTGGGGCAGTGATGGGCCACCTTTTGAGCTCGGTGTGTCAAACTTCGCCAAAAAACAGCATAACTCGGGTAGTGTGTCACTTTGAGGAAAAAACATTATTTCGCAAATGTTTCATCCTCAGGAGCAGCAAATGTGTCATCAGAAATGGCTACGCGTGTCAGTGCTGACACGCGTGTCATAGGTTCGCCATCACTGCTGTAGGGGAAACGCACCTTCCTGTGGGGGAATCGCACTTTCCTGTGGGGTGAACCCACCTTGCTGTGAGGGAACCCTTCTCCCTGTAGGGGAACCCTTCTTGTGGTGGAAGTGCATTTTCCTGTGGGGAAACCCTTCTTCCTGTGGGGGATACGCACCTTCTTGTGGGGAAACACCTTTCTGTGGGAGAAATGCACCCTCCTCTGAGGAAAGGGCACCTTCCTTTTGTGGGAACCCTTCTTCCTGTGGGGGGAAACGCACCTTCCTGCGCAGACAGCCTTTTTCCTGTGGAGGAAATGCACCCTCCTCTGGGGGAATACATCTTCCTTTGGGGGAAATGCACCTTGTTTCAGGGGAACACACCTTCCTGGGGGGGAAATGCACCTTCCTGTGGGGAAATGCACCTTCCTGTGGGGGAAACGTACCTTCCTGTGGGGAAACCACCGGCCCCTGGCCCAGCTTTGTCCGCACGAGAGCGGGATTCCTCACACGAGCCCGCGCCCATCGCTGAACATTGCTTTCCCCATTCCACAGCATCAGGCTGCCCCCTGCAGGGCCGCCTAACCCAGGTCACAGAATTGCTTGTGGGTGTGTCCGTTGGTTTTTACTTTGTCATTTTTATTGTTTTTTCTCTTTTTTTAATTTTTTAAAATATATTTTATTGATTTTGTACAGAGAGGAAGGGAGGGTTCATGAAGGTCAGGGTTTCTCAGCCTCGTACTGTGGACATCTGGGCGGGATCACTCTTCCTCCCGGGGGCGACCTCCTGGTACATGGGTGTGCAGCTCACATTTATTGAGCACCTACTGTGTGCCAGGCGTGATTCCAAGGACGTCTCAGATGAAACGATTAACCCCCAGGAAGAGGCTGAGCTGCTCCCTCTTGTACAAGGAGAAACCCAGGGTGTGGACAGGGTGCTGAGTTCCCCAAGTCACACCGCCGGCCAGGCAGAAAGCTAGGATTCAGATCGGCCATCTGGTTCCAGAACCTTCCTCTTTCCAATGTGGTGAACTCGCTGGCTTGTTTTCTGACAGGAAGCCCTGTGTTCCTGGAGTTCACCCTACTTGGCTCGGACATCGTGTCCTTTTCTGTGTTGCTAAATTCAGCCTTCGCGCTGCGTCTGGGGAATTAACGTGCATCTCACCGAGGCCAGCTGGACTGGGATGCTCCTTTTTTAAAATATATTGTATTGATTTCAGAGAGAGGAAGGGAGAGGGAGAGAGAGAGGGACCAATGATGGAGGGAATCATGAATCAGCTGCCTCCTACTGGGGATCGAGCCTACAACCTGGGCATGTGCCCTGACCGGGAATTGAACCGTGACCTCCTGGTTCCCTAGGTCAGCGCTCAACCAGCGAATCACACCAGCCAGGCTGGGATATTCCTTTCTGAATGACCTCATCAGGTTTGGGGCTCAGTGGGGGTGTGCAGCGGGCAGCCGATCTATGGTTCTCTCTCATCATTGACGTTTCTCTCTCTCTCCCCCTTCCTCTCTGAAATCAATTAAAAAAATAAAAATAAAGCTGAGATGGCTGTACCCCCAAAGCTGTTTTCCATCCTAGGCAAATGTGGGTCTTCCAGGGCCTGTGTCTCCCCTTGTCCCCACTCGGTTCCCCCCAAACCAGAAGCCGGGGGTCCTGCATTGATTAGGTGGGTGAGGCCCCGTGCCCCTTAGTGCCCGTGGCCGTGCCTCCGCCTGCTCCAGGCTCACACCCGCCTTCCCTGTCTGTCTGGCTGCAGGCTTCTCCCACTCGGCGTTCACCTTCGGCATCGAGAGCCACATCAGCCAGTCGAACATCAACGGGACGCTGGTGCCGCCCGCCGCCCTCATCTCCATCCTGCAGAAGGGGCTGCAGTACGTGGAGGCCGAGATCAGCATCAACGAGGTACGTGCGCCGCGGCCCGGAGGTCCTCGACGGGGTGGGAGAGTGGGTGGCTTCACTGCAGGCTGCAGGGACGGCGGGCCTGGGCATACACACGGAGTGAGCTGTCCAGACCCCGTGCACCCAAGGGTTTTCCACACGCACACGCTGGCCGGCTGCTGAGCATCATGGTTTCCACATGCACACGCGGCTGGCCGGCTACTGAGCATCATGCATCATGGTCTCCACACGCACACACGGATGGCCGGCTACTGAGCGTCATGGTTTCCACACGCACACGTGGCTGGCTGGCTGCTAAGCATCATACATCATGGTCTCCACATGCATACACGGATGGCTGGCTACTGAGCATCATGCATCATGGTCTCCACACGCACACACGGATGGCCGGCTACTGAGCGTCATGGTTCCCACATGCACATGCAGCTGGCTGGCTGCTGACCAGCACCGCGGTGTCACGTGCGCTCCCCCCTCTGAAAACACAGCTGACCTTGCTCCACGTCCCACCTCAGGGCAGGCGTGCACCGTGCCGAGCACAGAAGGGGCGTCCCTCCCCGCGCTCTCTGAGCCCGTCGGTTCCCCGGGGACCTCAAGACTTGTTCTGTAGAATCGGTCCTGCCAGTGACCCTGACCTGTGCAGTCAGAGAATCGGAGAAGGACAGGGGTGACTGTCCTACTCCAGAGCCTTTCAGGTGCCGGACGGGCGACAGTGCTCACCAGAGAGCTGGTGGGAAAAGGTGACCACAATGACAAAGTAAAATGGTGTCAATTTGCGCGTATCCCCTCCTCTTTTCAGGCGGGGCTCACTGTGTAGTGGGGCCAATTTTACATGCAGTGGCAGTTTTATTTTATTTTATTTTATTTATTTTAATTTAATTTAATTTAATTTAATTTAATTTAATTTTTTCAGAGAGGAAGGGAGAAGGAGAGGGAGAGAGATAAAAACATCCATGATGAGCCCTAGCTGGTTTGGCTCAGTGGATAGAGCATCAGCCTGCAGACTGAAAGGTCCCAGGTTCGATTCCTGGCCAAGGGCACATGCCTGGGTTGCAGGCTCGATCCCCAGTAGGGGGTGTGCAGGAGGCAGCCAATCCATGATTCTCTCTCATCATTGATGTTTCTATCTCTCTCCTCCCTTCCTCTCTAAAATCAACAAAATATTTTTAAAAAATCAATGATGAGAGAGAATCATCGATCGGCTGCCTCCTGCATGCCACCACACTAAGGATGGAGCCTGCAACCCGGGCATGTGCCCTTGACCGGGAATCGAACCCGGGACCCTTCAGTCCACAGGCCGACGCTCTGTCCACTGGCCCAAACCAGCTGGGGTGACGTTTGTTTTTTTTTATCCTCACCTGAGGATGTGTTTGTTGATGTTAGAGAGGAAGGGAGAGAGAGAGAAACAGCAATGTGAGAGAAACATCCATCGGTTGCCTCCCGCACGTGTTCCAACCGGGGACCAAACCCACAGCCTAGGTGTGCCCTGAAACAGGAGTCAAACCCACGACCTTTTGGGGTACGGGAGGGTGCTCCAGCCTGCACGCAGGCCTTTCCCAGGGCCGCCGTTGGGCAGTGCACCCAGTCACTAGGCGGATGTTCTCGGAGTGGGGTCCTCCCGGAGCAGGAGGCCCTGATTTGGGCCGAGCTTTCTGCAGACACGCTCTCCCACGTGGCAGGTCGTTACTCGCAGGGACTTCCCACGCCTGTCCTCGCAGCCTTCTCAGCCTAGGGGCCCTGGACATTCCTGGGATGGGGCGTCCTGTGCACGGCAGGGCGTTGAGCTCCGCCACATGTCGTCAGCATTTTCTGTCCCACTTTGACAACAAAAAAGGTGTCCAGGCGGAGCCCAAGTCCCTTGAGCGGGCACCCCTCCATCATTGAGAATCATAGGGTCTGGGAGAGCATCTTTTATATGAGATACGGCAGTGCCCCAGATATAGTAGTAGAGCATCTTTTACATGAAATATGGTAATGCCTCAGATACAGTAGAGCACCTTTTACATGAAATACGGCAGTGCCCCAGATATAGTAGTAGAGCATCTTTTACATGAAATATGATAGTGCCTCAGATACAGTAGAGCACCTTTTACATGAAATACGGCAGTGCCCCAGATAACAGTAGAGCATCTTTTACATGAAATATGGTAGTGCCTCAGATACAGTAGAGCACCTTTTACATGAAATACGGCAGTGCCCCAGATAACAGTAGAGCATCTTTTTTTTAAAATATATATTTTATTGATTTTTTTACAGAGAGGAAGGGAGAGGGATAGAGAGCTAGAAACAGCGATGAGAGAGAAACATCTATCAGCTGCCTCCTGCACAACCCCACTGGGGTTGTGCCTGCAACCGAGGTACATGCCCTTGAACAGAATCGAACCTGGGACCTTTCAGTCCGCAGGCCGATGCTCTATCCACTGAGCCAAACCAGTTAGGGCAGTAGAGCACCTTTTACATGAAATACGGCAGTGCCCCAGTTCAGTGTGGTATTTACCAAACATTGGGTCCCCCATTGAAGACCGCATTACACCCTGTCCTACACCCAGGCTTAGCCCCCCACACTCTGCCCACCGCCTGGCCCACCGCTATGCCCTGGGCAGCGCCTGCCCCTCCTCGCCTCTGCCCGCACCTGTCAGCCCGCGGTGCCAACAGCCCAGTGCCAGGAGCTTGGGGTCTGACGGCCGGCCCTGGCTTCCCCCAGGACGGCACGGTGTTCGATGGCCGCCCCATAGAGTCCCTGTCCCTCATCGACGCCGTGATGCCCGATGTGGTGCAGACGCGGCAGCAGGCCTTCCGGGAGAAGCTCGCGCAGCAGCAGGCCAGTGCGGCGGCGGCGGCAGCAGCAGCAGCAGCAGCAGCAGCGGCAGCCACGGCGGCCACGGCGGCCACGACAGCCACGGTGACCCCAGCAGCTGTTCCCCAGCCCAACGCCCCAAAGAATGGGGAAGCCACAGTGAACGGGGAGGAGAACGGAGCACATGCCATAAGTAAGTGCGGGCATGTAGTATGCCGATGCGTGTGCGTGTGTATCTGTGCACGCATGTGCCTCTGTTGGGTTGTGTGTGTGTGTGTGTGTGTGTGTGCAGTGTGTGCGTGTGGATGTATGTGCGTGCACCTGTGCATGTCTTAGGCAGACGTGAGGGTTCTCCCCTGGGTGAAATTTGCTTCCCTCGGATCAGCCGTGCAGCCGCCCGGCCCTGAGGGGCGAGATGACCATGGCGTCCACACCTCAGCCCGTGGCCTGCTCACATCCAGCCTCCCAGCCACAGCGCAGCCCCGTGGCAGGTTTCCGTGAGCAGGTGCAGGCCACCGAACTCTTCACCTCCGTCCTATGTTGCTTCCGTTCCCTCCCACAGATAACCACTCGAAGCCCATGGACATAGACGGCGACGTTGAGATCCCACCCAACAAAGCCACGGTGCTTCGGGGCCACGAGTCCGAGGTCTTCATCTGCGCCTGGAACCCCGTCAGCGACCTCCTGGCCTCGGGGTAAGGGCGTCAGCCTGGGGTGCTCTGGACGGGGAGCCCAGCTGCTCCCGCCTCCGGATCGCGTCCCCTCTCACCTCCCTGGGCACCTGCCCAGGGGTGCAGACCTAGGCCTGGGGCGCCCCTGCCATGGGTTGGACTGGGGCAGGCCGTGCCCCTGGGTCTCTCCCGGTGCCCGGCCCGAGCCGCTCGGCCTGGAGCCGTGGCCTGCCCCTGCCCGTCGGCTGCGGGCCCTGACGCGGGCTGCATGGTGGGGAAAGGGAGAAACCCGGGGCACGCTGGTAGCTGACTGCGGGGCGCTTCCTTCTGCAGGTCCGGAGACTCGACGGCGCGGATCTGGAACCTGAACGAGAGCAGCAACGGGGCGTCCACCCAGCTCGTGCTGCGGCACTGCATCCGCGAGGGCGGCCACGACGTGCCCAGCAACAAGGACGTGACCTCGCTGGACTGGAACGTAAGCCCCGGCCGCCTCCCACGTGCTGGACCCCCTGGTGCCACGTGGGATTCAGAGGGGCTGGGGTCGTGGGCTCCCTTCCCAGCATTAGCCCGTGTCTCCGAGCAGCCAGGGAAACGTGACCTCCACCTTCATGTTTCTTCTTTTTTTAAAAATGTTTTTATTGATCTCAGAGAGGAAGAGAGGGGAAGAGATAGAAACATTGATGATGAGAGAGAGTCATCAACCAGCTGCCTCCTGCACGCCCCACTCTGGGGATCAAGCCCGCAACCCCGGCACGTTCCCTGACCGGGAATCGAACCAGGGCCTCCTGGTTCACAGGTTGACGCTCAACCCCTGAGCCACACCGGCCGGGCTGGGGACCGGTTATCCATGTGAGAATGTACTAGCCCTGGGGTGAGAGGTTCTCTTCCCTTTGTCAGAGCTGCCCTGCTAAGCTGTTTCTGTTGGCCTGTTTCTTTCCGGCCCGCGCAGAGCGATGGGACGCTGCTGGCCACGGGCTCCTACGACGGCTTCGCGAGAATCTGGACGGAAGACGGTGAGTGCTGCCACCCTCGGGTCAGGGTTCGAGAAGAGTGGCTTTGGTGTGGAAGCGCCACGTGAATGGGCCCGTGGCCTTGAAGTCAGCGTGTTTGTTGTTTGTTTACTGACTCAACAGGTAACCTGGCCAGCACCTTAGGCCAACACAAAGGCCCCATCTTTGCCTTGAAATGGAACAAAAAGGGGAATTACATTTTGAGTGCTGGTGTGGACAAAGTGAGTATTTGCTAAAATACGTCTTTGATCTGTACACACTTATCGGTGTTGAATCTCTGGATAACATCGTGGTTTCTTTGAAATCTGAGGCTTTCTGCTTCCTCTTAAGAAATGGGTAGTGCTTGTTGGTGTTCCTGGCGGTGACCTTGCCGGCCATTTCTAGCCCATCACTTTTTTATATATATAATACACACACACACACACACACACACACACACACGCACGCACACACAGTATACACTGAGTGGCCAGATGATGATGATCTCTGAACGCATAATAATCTGGCCACTCAGTGTCTATCCTAAATAATAAAAGGCTAATATGCAAATTGTCCCCTCGACCAGGAGTTCGACCAGCAGGCAGGCCGGCCAACCACCCATATCCCCTCCCCCTGGCCAGGCTGGCCGGACCCCACCCACGCACAAATTCATGTACCGGGCCTCTAATATACATATATATTATATATATATTTTTTGAGCGGCCAGGTTATTATGTGTTCAGAGATCATAATAATCTGGCCACTCGGTGTATATATGTTTTTATTGACTTCAGAGAGGAAGGGAGAGAGAGACAGAAACATCAATGATGAGAGAGAATCATTGATCCACTGCCTCCTGCACGCCCCCTACTGGGGATCCATCCCGCAACCCAGGCATGTGCCCTGAATGTAAATCGAACCGTGACCTCCTGGTTCATAGGTCAATGCTCAACCCCTGAGCCACGCCAGTCAGGCCCCCGTCATGTCTTAATATGTCGCACACTCCACAGACCTTGGTGCAGAGCTCCCCTGGTCACTTGAGGTGCACAGGTCAGCGACAGCCTCGGAGCCAGAAGTACTGACCCTCTGGCCCTCGGCAAGAATAGCTTTGCTGAACTCCACACTCCAGTGTGACCCTCTAGGTCATTGAATTGTGTGTTCTTTATCTCTCTCTCTTTTAAGCCAGTAAACGCTTTGTTCAAACTTCGCAGTCTCATTTCTTTGTACCTTTCATTTAAAAACAAACATTTTTATTGATTTCAGAGAGGAAGGGAGGGAGAGAGAGAGAGAAACATCAACGAGAGAAAATCACGGATCAGCTGCCTTCTGCACACCCCTACTGGGGATCGAGCCTGCAACCCAAGAATGTGCCCTTGACTGGAATTGAACCGGGACCCTTCAGTCCGCAGGCTGCTCTATCCACTGAGCCAAACCGGCTAGGGCTCTTTTCTTTTTTTCCTCTATTTTTATTGATTACAGAGACCAAGAGAGAGGAACAGAGAGATAAAAGCATCAATGATGAGAGAGTCATCCATCAGCTCCCTCCGGCACGCCCCACACTGGGGACTGAGCCCACAACCCAGGCACGTGCCCTTGACCGGGAATCGAACCGTTATCTCCTGTTCATAGGTCAGCTTTCAACCACTGAGCCATGCCAGCCGGGCGACAGCCTCATTCCCAATAGGAAAAGCTGAGGAGTTGCGGTTGGCCCACTAGACAGAGGCTCTCGTGGAGTGGCCGCCGAATTTTCCACGAGGGGCTCTGAGTCAGGTGCTTCCCACACACCACTGCGCCTTGTACGTGGCTGATGCGGTTACTAAAATAACTTGTGGGAGTGATCAGGAACCTTAAGGAGCGCTTGCCCGCCTCTGTTGGCCTATTGGATGCTCTCGGATGGGAGGTGGGCATACAGAACATGGACCTCGGGCCACAGAGAGCCTTGCGGACTTGCCCCAGGAAACACTGGCCCACGGACACACTGGCCCACGGACACGCTGGTGTGGAGAGGACGTGGGTTGGAAGGCAGGCCCTGGGTCCGGCCCGCAGTTACTGCCCTTTCACAGAATTGTAGCCAGTGCTTTGTGTCCTCGCCTCCTTACTGCCTCAGGAGCTAATTTTTTCATAATCACGTCTGATTCTCCACCTGATGGTCAGTGGTCACCACCAGGAGCTGAGCTATTTGGTCCCTGGAAGTGCACGTTTGAAATTCTGTCAGTCTTTGGCCACGCACTGTCTGCCTTCATCAGCCAGCCACGGCAGAGATAATAATAGCGTTCAGAGAGTAAAACCCGGGAGGAAGTGTAATTTATGGGGAATCTGGCGCTGACCTTCAGTGGAAGCTTAACCCCAGGGGGCTAAAGTATATTTCAGATTCTTTTTTTTTTTTAATTAATACATTTGAATTGATTTCAGAGAGGAAGGGAGAGGGAGAGATAGACACATCTATGATGAGAAAGAATCATTGATCGGCTGCCTCCTGCACGCCCCACACTGGGGATCGAGCCCACAACTGTGCAACCCGGGCATGTGCCCTGACCAGGAGTAGAACCGCAACCTCCTGGTTCATAGGTCAGTACTCAACCCCTGAGCCATGCCGGCCGAGCTAGTTCAGATTCTTAACAGCTCTTGCATAATGAATGTTTTCTTTTGTCTGGGATATATTGAATGTAGACATCAACAAAATGACTTGATTACTGATGTAGTGTGTGAAATTGCATCAGAATTGTGAGTTTATATATACTCGGCAGCACCTGGTTTTGGGGAGTCAGAAAAGTGTTAGACCCACCAAACAAATGAACAAGAGACGTTCATTGGTCTAGAGCTGACCCAAAACGTCGAGAATCCGGTTTCAAAGGTACTCACTGCCCCGAGTATTTCCTCTGAAAATGCCTGCAATCAGCACAACTTACAGCCAGTTCTTCTTCACCCAAGGGCTCTATTGTCAGCGACAGGGAGGTTCCGGTTAAGTGAGGTGATGGAGACGAAATCCCAGTGGTTTCCCTGAGCTGCCTCCGGGGGCTTCGCTGTCTTCCCAACATCAAGTAGATTCCTAAGAATTCCTGCTTGTTTTCCAGGGAAACCGTCCCTCTCCCTTCTTTAGAGACCGCTGCACGGGGCCTCCTGCCAGTGCGGCTCAGTTGCTCTGCTCTTTATCCCCAATTCAGGGCGTGGCCGACGCACAGGGCAGTTTTCAGAAATGCCGTTTCTTCCTCAGCTCCTCATTTGGGAAAGTGCCAGAGAGATACGTAGATAAGCTTTAGTATGAGTTTTTGCAACTTGTAATGGGAGAGGGAGACCCCCCACTGTATTGGTACTTTTCCAGTGATCAGTTACAGCTGCTGTGTCTTGTGGAGTCGCCACCAACCCACCTGGTTCTCGAGATGGTTACATGTAAAACACCGGATTCCACAGACGTGGGCAAAAGGACTGCCCAGGAGCTCATGAACAGCTGTATACCGACCATAGGTTGAAACCCTATTTTGGCCAGACCGGAGTCAAATAAAATGTGTAGTGAAAAAGTAGTTTTATGGCCACAGCAGCCTCGGTTCATATCCGAGTCACAGCACCAAAAAACGAAAAGAAAAGGTAGTTTTCACGTTTTCTCTTTTTCGTTTTTTCAATGGAGTGCTTCCTAGGAAACAAAGCTCCCCGCGTGGCTCCGTCCTGTGTTTATTGGGCAGCACTGGAGTGGAGGGAGGAGGGGCCACTGCCTCGTCTTGTATGATAACTTTTCCGAGAGAAAACGGCGAGAAGAACACTCACTAACCTTTCCTTTTCGTTTGCGGAGCACAGACAACAATAATTTGGGATGCCCACACGGGAGAAGCCAAACAGCAGTTTCCATTTCACTCTGGTGAGTCTTTTGGTTTGGTTTTGTAATCCTATATAATAAAAGGCTAATATGCAAATTGACCAAACGGCAGAACGACCAGACTCTATGACGCGCACTGACCATCAGGGGGCAGTCGCTCAGTGCAGGAGCTGCCCCCTCATGGTCAGTGTGATCCCATAGGGGGAGCACTGCTCAGCCAGAAGCCCTGAGCCGGGCTCACGGCCGGTGAGCAGGCCTAAGCCATCAGTCGGACATCCCCTAAGGGCTCCTGGACTGGGAGAGGGTGCAGGCCGGGCTGAGGGACCCCCTAGTATATGGATGTCATGCACCAGGCCTCTAGTTTGGAAATAATAGCGCAGAGTTCCCATGAAACGTCTTGTGAGGTATTCCTGACTACGCCAAGGAGTGTGTCCATGGAATCCAGCTGCAATCGCAGTGCTCTGAGGCGTCCACGGTACAGATTCCCCAACATCAAAGCATGAAAAACACCCCAGGGAACCAATCCCAGGACCAGTGTGGCCTCCTTTCTCCTGCCAGCCCAGGGGAGCCGTGTTGGGGATCCCTGAGACCGTGCCCACATGGGGAGTCCCAGCTCAGGTTCGTCACAGCGGAAGGACATAGAGCACAGTCAGCCGAGAGGGGAAAGGTCATGGTGAAATCCAGCATTGGCAGGGGTCTTCTCTCTGGGAGTCGCCAAGGACCGGCTGATTTCCCCAGAGACGAGTGTGACAGGCCACGTGGAGCTCAGTGGAGACTCATGTCCAGGATCTTCATGGAGGCTGGTACTGCAGGCAGCCTCTCCCGGGCTCGGATCCAGGTTCCAGACTCCTGGAGGGAACTGGCGTAAACTACTAGTTTGCAGTTTAAGTACAGAAGCTGCTCTTATCAGTTAGGGAATGGTGGGAACCTTCGGAAATCCAGATCCCCAGACGTGGGCCAAGACAGCAGGGTCTCCCTGAGGTGGGGCGACTTTCCCACAGGGGTGTGCAGCCGCTGCTGTGGGCCCAGCCACGGCCCTCTGTGTGTTGTGGCCACAGCAGGCCACGTGGGGCAGCCTGGGCTCTAGAGACTCCAGTGTTCCACCCCCTATCCCGCCCACAGCCCCCGCCCTCGATGTGGACTGGCAGAACAACACGACCTTCGCCTCCTGTAGCACCGACATGTGCATTCATGTCTGCAGACTCAGCTGCGACCGCCCCGTCAAAACCTTTCAGGGACACACAGTAAGTGGGAGGACGGGGCTCAAGTTCATGGGCATGTGCCAGGACGGGAGAGCCTCGGATTAAAAGATGCTGTGACAGCCCTAGCCGGTTTAGCTCAGTGGATAAAGCTTCGGACTAAAGGGTCCCAGGTTCGATTCGGCTCAGTGCCGGACGTTGGGCAACATTAAATCCTGGTGGTCTTGATCCAGCATCTAAAGGGGTTCTGGAATCTGGAGAAGGGCTATGCATAGATTGAATACGAGTCCAGAGACGAAAGATAATTTTTTTAAAAATATATTTTATTGATTTTTTACAGAGAGGAAGAGAGAGGGATAGAGAGTTAGAAACATTGATGAAAGAGCAACATCGATCAGCTGCATCCTGCACACCCCCTACTGGGGATGTGCCCGAAACCAAGGTACATGCCCTTGACCAGAATCGAACCTGGGACCCTTCAGTCTGCAGGCCGACGCTCTATCCACTGAGCCAAACCGGTTTCGGCCGAAAGATAATTTTTAAAGGCATTGGGGATCAGAGGAGCCTGACTAAAGAAACTAATTTCTCCTTGTCTCAGGACCCCTTGCTTTTTATTAACACAATTTGTCCTAAGGTAAGGTGGAGATATATACTTCAAAGGGTAGGGTTTCCTCTACAGAGTCCATTGTCAGAATGGGGAATAGCCTACGGCTGTTCAGGTGTTTGGCCAGTAGGAGGCAATAACATGTAGATTAAGATGCCCTGAGCTGTCTGGCAGCAAACAATCAATTTAGTGCATCCTTTTCAGGTTTGGGGAAATGCCTTTAGCCATTCCAGCAGGCGATAACATATGTGACTCAGCCCTTGTTGAGTCCCCAAGTTCCATCAACCTTGCGATGAAACTCTTGCAATTATGACATGCTGGAATTGGCTTCCGGCAGGTCAGGGCACATGCCTACGTTGCGGGCTCCATCCCCAGTAGAGGGCATGCAGGAGGCAGCCGATCAATGATTCGCTCTCATCATGGATGTTTCTATCTCTCTTTTCCCTCTCCCTTCCTCTCTGAAATAAATAAAAATCTATTAAAAAAAAAAAGATGCTGTGACGGCCTACTTATCCCTTGGATTTTTAAATGATAGGAATATTTTTTGCAGCATAATTTCCTATATCCTATTAAAATGCTACTGATGTTCCTTTAAGCAGATTTGTGACCTGCTTTTTGAATGTTTCTATTATCACATTTAATTTTTTTATTATTTTTTACTAGAGGCCCAGTGCATGATTGAATCATGCACATGTAGGGTCCCCTACACGCTTTCGCTTTTGATCACGGGGGAGCTGGGTGCCTGTCCGCTGGTGCACCAGGCCTTTCAGAAGCCTCCGGCGCAGCGGAGGCTTCTGAAAGGCCTGGTACCTGAGCGGACAGGCACCCAGCTCCCCCGCTTTTGATAATCTGTGGTGGGACGTGAGCTCGCTGCCCCAGAGGCCCCTTCTGCGCCGCAGCACAGCCATGGCACAGACGCTGAGCTCAAGCCGCCACTAGTGACACGAGCTCAGCGTCCCGCCGGCCCAATTGGTCACCCCGGCCACCCCGAGTCCCGCCCCCCCCACGCCTCCTGGCCAATCGCGGGCATAGCGAAGGTACGGTCAATTTGCACATTGTCTATTATTAGGTAGGATTCTTTTGTTAATCCTCACCTGAGGATACTTTCTTACTGATTTTTTTAGAGAAAGTGGAAAGTAGAGGGGAGGAGACAGAGAGAGAGAAACGTCTGTGTGAGAGAGACACATTGACCGGTTGCCTCCTGCATCGCACCCCGACCAGAGCCAGGAATTGAGCCTGCAACCGAGGTGTGTGCCCTTAACTGGAATCAAACCTGGGACCCTTCAGTCCATAGGCCGATACTGATTAAAGCTAAACCTGCCAGGCCTTTTTTTTTTTCCTCCTTCTCTCTCCTACTCAAATCTGTGATACCATTATGGCTCTCATCTAACTGTTCTTGGGGGTGGGGTGATTAATAAAAGAGAAAAGAAAGGTGCTGTTACTGCAAACCAGGTCTTTTGCAGCCCTTTGCTGCTTGGGCTGTTGTAGTATCTCAGGTGGTTGAGTTGACCCAGGTATGGACAGGCAGTGGAGAAAACATAGACCCTGAGATGAGCCAGGTGTTGGATTTTGGAGGAAAGACTTAAAGAAGCTATTAAACAGATGTGTGAGGGTATAAAGGAAAGGATACTCGTCATGAGTGAACAGATGGGGAATGTTAGCAGAGAAAGGAAAATTATTTTTTTTAAAATATATTTTATTGATTTTTTTACAGAGAGGAAGGGAGAGGGAGAGAAAGTTAGAAACATCGATTAGAGAGAAACATTGATCAGCTGCCTTCTGCACACCCCCTATTGGGGATGTGTCCGCAACCAAGGTACATGCCCTTGACCGGAATCGAACCTGGGACCCTTTAGTCCACAGGCCGACGCTCTATCCACTGAGCCAAACCGGTTAGGGCGGAAAACTATATTTAAAAAAAACAAAAAACAAAACAACAACAGCCAAAACCAGTTTGGCTCAGTGGATAGAGCGTCGGCCTGCGGACTGAAAGATCCCAGGTTCGATTCCAGTCAAGGGCACGTACCTTGGTTGCGGGCACATCCCCAGTAGGGGGTGTGCAGGAGGCAGCTGATCGATGTTTCTCCCTCATCGATGTTTCTAACTATCTCTCTCCCTTCCTCTCTGTAAAAAAATCAATAAAATATATTTTTTTAAAAAAACAACAAATGGAAATCTGACAGCTGAGAGGTTTAATGTCTGAAAAAAAATTTTTTTCTTATTGAAATGAAAATCTTAAAGGATGGGTTTAATAGCCAAATGATATTGCAGAAATAAGACTAATGAACCTGAAGAGAGATCATAGAAATAGCCAGTATCCTGAATTTGATGGAAAATGCCGACATTGGTTTTTAGAGAGTGGAAGGGAGGGAGGGAGTGGGAGAGAGAGAGAAACATTAATGTGAGAGAGACCCATCTATTGGTTTCCTCCTGCATGCACCCCGACTGGGACCAGGGTCAAACCTGCAAACCAGGTACATGCCCTTGACTGGGAATTGAACCCGCCACCCTTTGGTGCACAGGCCCACACTGTAGCCACTGAGCCACACCGGCCAGGGTGAAAATGATTTCCAATGTCAGTTTCAAAACAACGGTGGTCAGTGGTCATACCGGTTTTCTGTGCTGTGCTTATTAAATGTAAATGCATGGGCTCCTGAGGTGTGAGTTTTTTTTTAGAGAAACGTGGATGCGGGTGACTGGTTTTGCGTGGCGCGTGGCTGTGCATTTACCTAAATGAGAAAGGCAGAGTAAGCAGCAGGAAAATCTGAGTCCTGGGGTGGAGACTGTGGAGAGTCTGCAGAGATGATGGGGCGCCCCTGCCCCCTGCTGGACGGTTGTGGTACCTACTCACGGGCCTTCATTTCTTTGTAAAATCCTTTGCTCTCTTTCAGAATGAGGTCAATGCCATCAAGTGGGATCCTTCTGGAATGTTGCTGGCGTCCTGCTCGGACGACATGACGTTAAAGGTAACGTGGAAGGAGGGCTGCTGGATCCCAGGCAGCCCCCTGTGCGCAGTGCGGGGCTCACCCTCACGGCTGCTCTGGGTGATGATTTTGTAACGAACACTCTTCCCGCTGCTGTAAGTTTGCCCCTTGGCTACTCGATGCCGCTGGCGCCCCCGGGATTTTGCCCACCCCTCTGCCTGGGCAGCGACCCGCCGGCGGGCGAGCTGCCCCAGGGCCCCAAACCTGAGACGCGCTCACAACGTGACGGTGTGGAGCCATTCGTGGCCAGAGAAAGAACTCCTGCCTGCTCACATGCTTCCCAACATGCCCTCTAGATCTGGAGCATGAAACAGGACACGTGTGTCCATGACCTGCAAGCTCACAGCAAAGAGATCTACACCATAAAGTGGAGTCCCACCGGGCCCGCCACCAGCAACCCGAACGCCAGCATCATGCTCGCAAGGTGAGAGGGGACGGTCTACAGCCCGGGCCACGCGGCTCCCAGCGCCGCCTTGTCCCTGTGGCTGGAACAGTTACGGTTTCAAAGGGAACAGAAACGTTGGTCTGTAAAAGAGACGGCCAGGAACGTGGCCGGGAAATGCTGCTTGTGTCAAAGGGAACAGAAATCTTGCGAAGTGTGCTGTGAATGAGTTCGCCCCCTTCCGAACTGCACACGAGTAGCTCCCCGGATAGGACAGGGCCCGCGAGACAGAGCCGTGAAGGGACGCCCGAGTAAGGCTGCGGATCCCTGTGCCCGCGGGCTGGTGGGTTCTGGGTCCAGGCGTCCGGCACGTGGCTTTGTGAAGGTTTTCATCAGGGCGGAGAAAGCAAGCAGAGCTGAGCTCAGCGTGCCCCCCGAGGCCCGCGTTACTTAGTCCACCCGGGCTGCCGGTGGTGAGGGTTCTGAGTGGCAGCAAAGGGCTGCCCCGCCCTAGCAGGGCTGACAAAGCCATTTCTATAGTGAACCCCAGGGCAGCAGCATGGTCCCCAGAACTGGGGAGAGGGGTACGTGGCCGCGGCGGGCAGCCCAGACCCACGCCCCTTTAGGCTGCGGTGCACAGAACTGCCTCGGCCCAGTGCTCACGGGACGCCATTCGGCCCCGTGTTTAGTAAGAACGTCTAGAACAGGGGTCCTCAAACTTTTTAAACAGGGGGCCAGTTCACTGTCCCTCGGACCGTTGGAGGGCCGGACTATAGTTTAAAAAAACTTTGAACAAATTCCTATGCACACGGCACATATCTTATTTTGAAGTAAAAACACAAAATGGCAAAAACACCCTCATGTGGCCCCCGGGCCATAGTTTGAGGACGCCTGGTCTAGAAAAACAAGCTGGAGAGATTCTGAGGCTGGAGATGCTGGGATTCTTTGGGGTCTGGGATCCATGGTGCACACAGCAAAATGCAGGAACCAATGAATGTGAAAACCTGTTTCCCCAGTAACAGCATGCAAAAAAGCAAAGGACAGGAATCTATCTTCTATATAAATAGAGGAATATGCAAATTAGCCAGGATGCCGAAACGTCACGACAGCAGGGACCTGAGGCTGCATGGCACCTGGCCGGGGCGAGGGACCTCAGGCCACGCCCCCCACCCAGCGGGGCTTGATGGGGAACCTCAGGCCACACCCCCCGCCCCGACTCTGGGCCAGGAGACCTCAGGTCATGCCTGCTGCCCAGCAGGGCTTAATGGGGGACTGAGACTGCACCCCCACCCGGCAGGGCTTGACGGGGGACCTGAGGCTGTGCCCCTCACCCAGAGGGGTGGGGCCGGCCGGTATGGGTCTCCTGCATTTTTGAAGCGCATGGGGGTGGTGGGCGTGCCCCAGACTCTGACAGGAGGAAGGTTTTCATATACATTTTAGTAATTTTCTTTCATCGCTGACACTTCTATTATAGAGAGAGGGCAAATAGCAATGTTAAAATATTTCCTCTAATTAATCCCCTTTTAATGTGCACGAATTTCGTACACCGGGCCACTAGTTGTTTTATAACAATGGCTTTGCTGTCCATGCATCGGAGTCACATTTTCGCCATGACGAAGCATCCCTGTTACTGTCTCTAGAAACATAAAAGTGACACAAGGAAAGTGTGATGCATGCACGCCTTGGGGAGGTGGGGGATAGTCCCGAGTGTCTGTGGTGACATTTCCTCCCTTCCTCCTAGCGCTTCGTTCGACTCCACGGTCCGGCTGTGGGACGTGGAGCGCGGCGTGTGCATCCACACACTCACCAAACACCAGGAACCTGTCTACAGCGTCGCGTTCAGCCCCGACGGCAAGTACCTGGCCAGCGGCTCCTTCGACAAGTGCGTGCACATCTGGAACACTCAGGTAATCCGGGGACCTTTCTCAGCGGGCCGCCCAAGGCCAAGGTTCGGTGACTCAGGCTCGAGGCAGCCGCTGGGGAGTTTGTGCTGGGGAGTGAGTCACCGGCCTCATCCTTTTATGGAAGACCGTAACCCAGACCTCTAGTCTCCAGAGATGCTGCTTCCGAGCTGCTAAGGTTGGGGCAACAGGTGTCATTACATTCGAGCTTTCCAGGGGGTCAGCCAAGAGGCGGGGCCAGCCCTGGCATCTGGTAGCAAATCTTAGGGTGCGAAGGAATATCTGTTTGCTTTGTGGTGCCATTTTGAGTTCCTAATGAAAATAGGGTATGTTTCAGTAGGAAAGGGTATGGCAGGCGTCCTCAACCTACGGCCCGCGGGCCACATGTGGGTGTTTTTGCCGTTTTGTTTTTTTGACTTCAAAATAAGATATGTGCAGTGTGCATAGGAATTTGTTCATAGTTTTTTTTTTTAAACTATAGTCTGGCCCTCCAACGGTCTGAGGGACAGTGAACTGGCCCCCTGTTTAAAAAGTTTGAGGACCCCTGGGGTATGGCATATTGGGGTTGTGCTGTAGGCAGAACTCAGCGTGGGTATCCCTGGGTAAGAGGTTCTGAATATAGAGTGGAAGAGGGCGGCGCTCAGCGGACTGAAGGTTCTCAAGGGTCCTGGGTTCGATTCCGGTCAAGGGCACATGCCCGGGTTGTGGGCTGGATCCCCAGTAGGGGGCGTGCAGTAGGCAGCCCATCCATGATTCTCTCTCATCATTGATGTTTCTATCTCTCCCTCTCCCTTCCTCTCCGAAATCAATAACAATAAATTTTTTAAAAGAGTGGTAGAGTAGGGACTGTTATGTTGCGCAGTCAGCCCTCGGTTCTCCTGCCGATGGAGGAGAAATGGTCCGAGCCGTTGCAAACAGCCAGCGATCCAGTTCGTGTGACCTCGGGGTGGATTGCATGGTCTCCCTTCGCCCGTTGTAATCCAGCCTGCCTTGGGGTTCCCTGCGGCTGGTTTGACATTGCGGTACATTTGCATTGAGCCCATGCCCCCTTGTGGCAAGGGATGGTAGTACATGAGGCAAACTGCCATGGGCAGGGCGTCCACTGAGACCTCAGGCTTCCCAGTGTCTGCCTCAGCCGAGCTCCATGCTCTCGGAGAGGGAGAGGGGAGTGGGGACCCTCCGCGGAGCCAGCCCAGACAGGCCACGCAGAAAACACAGTGATGGGTGGATTTGTACAGTGACAGCATAGAAAAGGGACATTAGGGCCTGGTCAGCAGGGCTCAGTGGTTGAGTATCAACCTATGAGCCAGGAGGTCGCGGTTGGACCTGGGTTTCGGGCTTGATCCCCAGTAGGGGGCGTGCAGGAGGCAGCTGATCAATGATTCTCTCTCATCATGGATGTTTCTATCCCTCCTCCCTTCCTCTCTGAAATCAGTGAAAGTATATTTTAACTCTTTGCACTCGCTTGCTTTTTTCTCTATTCCTTTATTCTAATGCTAACCATGTCGAGTCACACTCGACATCCGAGTGCAAAAAGTTAAAAAGAAAAAGGACATTAGGGACCGCCCAAGGTTGAAACCTCATCACATCGTCACGCCTTTTGTCTAGATCTCCAACCTCTGGGGTCCTCAGTGAGAGGTTGCCCTCTAGATACAACCACGGGGACGCGCGGTGGCCTTGCTCCCTCCCAGCCCCGCCCCCTGGGCGCCTGACGGCTCTTTGCTTTGCAGAGTGGGAGCCTGGTCCACAGCTACCGAGGCACTGGTGGCATCTTCGAGGTCTGCTGGAACGCCCGAGGGGACAAAGTGGGCGCCAGTGCGTCCGACGGCTCCGTAAGCAGCACCCCCGGTGTGCTGGCGGTGGGGGTGGGGGTGCGGGGCGGAAAGGGGAAACGCCCGGCAGCCGATACCCAGGGCCGAGGCTGAGCGCCTTGCTCCTGTCTCCGACCCTGCATGGTGCCCCAGCCTGGACCCTCTGCTGACAAAAGCACGGCCTGCGTTCCACGGATCTCCGGGGTCCTGGGCCCCATAGTGATCCCCGGAGGCAGGGGCGGCGGGAGGGCTGCGGAGGGCCGGGGTAGCCCCCTCGTGTTCCCCAAGGCCAAGAGCTCAGGCCTGGCTGGTCATCGGCCCTGGCCCTCGGAGTCTGGGCCGTACCCCTGCCCATGGCCACTGCCTCTGGGTTAGTTCCCAGGATGGTCAGAGGCTCAGTCACTAGCCTGTTGGTTACAGTTTCTCTGAATGTTCAGAACTGTGTGCCAATAAAACTTTATTTATAAAACAGTTGGGCGGGCCTGATTTGAACCGTGGGCTCTACCATATCATGTGCCCACCCGGCTCTGCTCCCTTCCATACAAGTAACATTGCCTGGCCATGCCACTTACCGGAACTTTCACAGTCGCTTTTGTGTTCCCTTTGACACCATAATTGTTCCAGTCACGGTCACGGGCCCTCTGTTTCCCCACAGGTGTGTGTGTTAGATCTGCGGAAGTGACCGCCGTGTCCGGGAGACAGAAGAGAAGTCATGGACCAGCGGTGGGCACGGGGCCTTGGCACCCCTGAGACTGGATCCTGCAGCTGCGAGACTGCGCGGGCGTGGCATGTGGGCATGACTTTGGAGCCAGCCCCTCCCCGGCCGCGCCCCGGAGCCTGTATTCCGCAGTCCTCACCGAGCGTGTCACACACACACACAGCTGTATCCGAGGGGGGCAGCCTGATGCCACCAGCCGGGGGGTGCGGGCAGACGGCTCCGATGGCTGCCATGGTGGGGGGGAAGCTGTGCCAAAAAAGGGGAGAAAGAAAACTGCTGTGATCACCCGAAAGGGGGTAGGAAACTCTCCCCCGCCCCCTCCGCTCAACCCCTCTCCCCCCGCGGTCCGTGTGGTTCCCTAAGGACTGGGACACCCCGATGGGCTTGCAGGGGGATTCCAGGGCCAGCCTGTGCGGCCGGAATGCGCGCCTTGGGGACCCTGACTCGTCCGTGTCCCACAACCTTCGCTGCCCGGCTTCCCTTCCCTGTCCTTGCCCGTCCCCCCACCTTTGTCCTCCCCTCCGTGTCTGGGTTTGCTGTAGATGCGGCCTTGGGGACACTTGTCTTTGCTGACAGCTTTCTCGCTCCTCCCCTCTCCTGCCCCGCCCCCACCCTCCCCCTCCGTCCCCGCCGTCCCCGCCGTCCCCTTGTCATAGCGGTTTCCTATGCATCCTAGGTCTCCAGGGCACTTTCCCCGCAAAATAAGTGCTTTATGTAGGAAGGCAGGGCAGGGGGCTTTTTACAGGAGAGAAAAAAAGACTTATAAGAGAGAGAGCCCGGAGTATTTTTGGAAAAAAAAGAAAATATTTTTATGTTAAAACGATTTTAAAATCCTACAATGGCCATCAGACAGAGAGCTTTGTGCGGTTTCCTATTTTAAACTGTTCCGGGGAGCGGATCCGTGGCCTCGGGCCGCGAGGCGGGTGGGAGGGCACGAGTGGGGGGCAGAGCCGAGGGCGCTGCCCGGGACCCCCGGAGTCTGGGGTGTGGCCGCCGGAGGGGAATGAAGGCGGGTGCGCGGTGACCTCAGGAGCGAGTCCCCAGCCAAAGGGCAGGGAAGCCAAGGGCACACAGGGCTCTGCCCCGAGTCGCCTGCAGGTGGCGCCTGGCTCCCGGGACGGCCATTGGGCCGGGGGCGTTGGGAGGGGGGGCTGGCACGGCTGACCCCAGGGCGCTGGGTCTGCGCTGGTCAGAGGGGACCGGTGACCGGGAGGGACGCCCGGAGGTGAAGCGCAGGCGGAACGTCCCCGGCGCCTCCCCGTCTCCATCCCGTCTGTCTCCGCCAGATGAGCAGCGTGTCTTTCCCTCATCAGGAGTCATTTTACCGATTTTCCAAATTGCACCTGGCTTCGTGCCTCCCGGAGATGGCTGTCCTGGCTGCGGGAGCCTCGCCCTGGGCCCGCTGGTTGGCGGGGAGCAGTGGGCGGGCCATCACGTGGCTGCGGGCGCAGGGGGGACGGGGCGCCTCGCGGGGTCCACCCCGGAGACACGACGCTGGTGGGGCGGCGGGTGCGCGTCCCAGAGACCTGGCCGGCCGGGCCCGCGGGACCTCCTCGTGCCGCCATCACGGGGCTCCCCGGGGCTCCCCGAGGTCCTCCAGTCCCGGCCGCAGAAGGCCCCAGAGTGCCGGTTCCGAGTTGGGTGCTTTATTTGGGCCGCGGCCCGGCACTCGGCGAAGCCTGGAGTCTGGCCTCACCGCTCTGGTCTCTGCGGGCAGCCGACAGCCCAGCCCCGGGCGTCATTTCTGCCCGGAGAAGTGAGGACGTTTGGGGCGCAGTGTGTGGAGGTGCAGACGAGCGCCATCTGACCCCCCACGCCCACCCCCAGGGACGGGCGCGTCTCTGCAGCAGGGCATCGCGCCCCACGGGGGGCCAGGGGCCAGGACACTTGGGGGCGCGGGCTCGGAGCTTCCGCAGACAGTCCTCACACCAGGCCGGTGCTGGGTGTCGCCGGGCATGGTCCGGGGTAACGGCGACCCGCTGGGCGCAGTGAGGTGGGAGCCGAGGGCTGGGGGGCCCTGGACCCGCCGCTCCGTCCCATGGGGATGCAGGCCGACTCCGCGCCCTGGCGTCCTGCCCCGGACCTCGGGGGAGGAGCTGCCGCAGCCACAGGGGCCCCGTGTGCGCACCCGCCTGCCCACACCCGCGCGTGTCCGGGCGCAGTGACAGCGGGGCGCTGAGCCCCAGGAGGTCGGGCCGGCGTCCTGCGCCCGTCCGCCCTCATTGACAGCTTACACCCTAAGGCTGACAGTCAGGGAGCAAACGTGACCTTGATTCTGAGCGGACCTCCCACGCCCAGCCTCCGGAGTCTCCGCGGGGTTTGCAGGGACCGGGGCTGGCGGGAACCGGCAGGGACCGGCATCACCCCGGGGACTGGAGTTTTCTTTTTTAAATATGTTTTTGTTTTTAGTGATTTGAGAGAGGAAGGAAGGAGGAGGGGGAGAGAGAGAGAGCCATGATGAGAGAGACTCACGGATGCGCTGCCCCCTGCACGCCCCCTAGTGGAGACCGAGCGAGCCCGCAGCCGGGCCTGCCCCCCGACCGGGAAATGAGCCCAGGCCTCCTGGGTCAGAGGTCGCTGCTGGACCACTGAGCCACACCAGCCCGGCGGGGACGGGAGTTTTCCTTCTGTCCCAACATTGGTCGGGACGGGGGAAGGGCACTTTGTCCCACGTCAGGTCTGCTTCCTTCCGCTTCCTTCCGTCCTTTTAAACCCGTTCCACCTGTTTTCCTTCACAAACCGTGTTCGGGTCAAATGCACAAACGTCCCCTCGCCCCTCCTCGGGGCTGTGAACTCTGGCCCCTGCGGGGTTTGTGTCGGATGTGCCAGCGCCTCGTCCGCGTCCGCGTCCGCCCCCCACCCCGCGCCCCCCACGCGCTCCGACAACAGCGATCCCCCTGCGCGTGGCAGCCCGTCTGTTCCAAGAGGATCAGCAGGTCCTGTTCAGCGTCTTGAATAAATCGCTCTATTTTGATACGTGAGACCGTGGTAGGTGCGCTTCCTTCGTCCCGCTCGGCCCCTGGGGCCCACGACTCCCCGATGAGCAGACACAGACCTCTCCCCCCACCCACAGGCCTCCCCCCCCCCCATTGTCCGTGTCCCGGGGTGAGGCGCGCGTGCCTACAAGTCCGTGGCTGGTCTCTTCCCACCCACCACGCTGCCTTCCCTCCGAGGTTCCACAGTCTGTTCTTCCTTCCATGTCTCTGGGTCCGTTTGGGTTCCTCAGTCTGTGTTGGTCACTGCCGTGCACACAGGGGGAGTGGGGGTGGGGTTAGGGCGATTTCCGGCGGGCCATTTGGGAAAGTCCAAGTCGGCGACTTTCCTCCTGTCCCTGGCGGTTTGCTGGGAACTCCGTTCCGCGATGAACTCGGAGGACTTTGCAGAATGGGAGTCCCAGGGCCACGCCCACCCCTAGTGCGCGTGGCTGCCTTTCCTTCCTTCGGGGGTGTCCCGCCCTGGGACGAGGAGGCAGTTGCGGGGGACACAGGCTGCATTTTGCTCTGAGTCTCAAAGCGGGTCCCGGTGTCATGTTCCTGCACCTGCAGCTCCATCCTGCGTGGGGGCCTCGCGGGCGCTGGGGCCTGGCTGCCTTTCTTTTTAATCCTCCCAGAGAGTATTTTCTTCATTGATCTTTTGAGAGAGAGAGAGAGAGAGAGAGAGAGAGAGAGAGAGAGAGACATTAATGTGAGAGGCATCTATCTACCTGCTTCCTCCCCCGGGCCTGGGGATCAAACCTGCAATGGAGATTTGTGCCCTTGACAGGGAATCGAACCCATGACCCTTCAGTCTACAGGCTGACTCTAACCACTGAGCCAAACCAGCCAGAGCCCTGTCCTGCTCTTTATGGTTCCGGGGTTGTCGGGGGTACTTTCTTTTTGTCTTTAGCCCCACCCCCACCCCACCCCCCACTGACCAAGCCTCTCCCCTGGGTGGTGTGGGCAGCGGTTCCTGGGCGCCTCCGCCCTGCGCAAATGCAAGCAGGTCCTGGGAGCGAACAGGCAGTGAGCCCAGCAGGGCAGGTGCCCGGGGAGGAGGCGAGCAGCAGGGCTTCCGGCCTCAGCGATGACCCTGGATCAGGGCGGCTTCCTGGGGACCTGGACCATGCAGGGAGGGGGATGGGACCCAGTGTCCTCGGGCAAGGGGACCCTTCTCCGCCGTGACTGCCACATGCACCCCTTTGCCCATGAGCTCGGCTGCAGTGGCCGTGTTGGCAGGAGGAGCGTTCCCTGGACAGAAGGGTTTTGTCCTGGCCCACGTATTGGTGCGCCCCCTGCAGGAGATCCGGGACAGCCTCCCTGCTGAGGGCACGGTCACACCTTTGGGGCTGCCTGTCGGTTACTGTGTGCGGGAGCCTGGGGATCACTTTGTGGGCTGCGTGAGGGGCAGGAGGGGGAGCGGGGGTGTGCCTCTACCGAAGGCTCAGAATGTGGCCAAATGGTCACCTCATTCCCCCCCCACACACACTACACACACACACACACGCACACACACACACACACACACACACACACACCTTCTGGCTCCTTTTAATCTGAAGCACCGCCTTCACTTGCAAGCGGGAGGGGGGGCAGGAGGGGGATCTTCACAGAACTGCATGCATGGAAACATGCTCTGGAAAAGGGGGCACTGAGTAGCAATCATTGTTCTCACCAAAGAGCCACTGACAGCCAAAACCGGTGTGGCTCAGTGGATAGAGCATCGGCCTGCTGACTGGAGGGTCCCAGGTTCGATTCCGGTCAAGGGCATGTGCCTTGGTTGTGGGCACATCCCCAGTGGGAGGTGTGCAGGAGGCAGCTGATTGATGTTTCTCTCTCATCGATTTTTCTAACCCTCTATTCCTCCCCTTCCTCTCTGTAAAAAAATCAATCAAATATATTTTTAAAAATAATAAAAAAATAAAATAAAAACAGGAGGACAAATTAAGGAAGCTGTGGGACAGGTTTTATTTTCAGACTCCCAGAATTCCTTAGTAATCTGCTGTTCTCAGAATGCCCACAAGAGGGCATCATGTGAGCAGATGTCACCACAGTAAGCCCCAAACTGCTTGCAAAAGGATGCACCTAAATCCTTGCTAGGGTGCTGTTCTCAGAATGCCCACAAGAGGGCATTTACCTGGGTTGCCGCTTCATTGGGCACCCCAGGAGGCAATCAATCAAGGTACATCTCTTGCGTTGAAGTTGCTCTCTCCCCTTCCTTCCCTCCCCTGCACTCTCTCTAAAAGTCAATGTAAAAATACCCTCAGGTGAAGATTAACAAACAAAAGAATACATTGCATTTGCATTTCACACAAATACTTTGCAGTACATAAACTTTTGGCCAGTGCTGTTTATTTGAGAGTACGAATAACGGGGAAGTCAGTAATGACTAACTGGAAGGTCAGACTTGTCATTTTAACTTATCGTTTCTAGCCATACACTAATTACTTTTCACATGTTGCATAACCAGAAGCACGTTATTACCCAAGTCCCATTTTCCACAGGTTTTTTTGTTGTTGTTGTTCCTTTTTTTAATATATTTTATTGATTTTTTTTACAGAGAGGAAGGGAGAGGGATAGAGAGTTAGAAACATTGATGAGAGAGAAACATCGATCAGCTGCCTCCTGCACACCCCCCTACTGGGGATGTGCCCGCAACCAAGGTACATGCCCTTGACCGGAATTGAACCTGGGACCCTTTAGTCCGCAGGCCGACGCTCTATCCACTGAGCCAAACCAGTCAGGGCTGTTGTTGTTGTTTTCTTGGTGTTTATATAACACATAGATTATGCTAACTACACTTAATGAGTTGAACAACATATGTGAAAGATAATCTTCAATTCTGAGACTGTAATTTGTGAGTTGCCATCTGTTTTTGGACCAAAGAATAATTTGATTCTAAAGTGTTTTTCTTTTTCAGAACAGCTTGGAATAAGAACTGTTTATATATTCATCACTTAGTGAATTATTATGGATTCCAAAGGTTTCTTTTTCAAGCAGTTTGGGGCTTCCTGTGGTGACATCTGCTCACATGTGGACACTCTAGGGTATTTAGCAATGGCATCATAGGGGATTTTTCTCCCCGGTATCTACAACCCGGTCAACGCTCAACCACTGAGCCACGCCAGCCGGGCCATAGTTATTCTCTATTTCCACTTCTGAGCAATCAATGTAGAAAAATTATCATTTGCAACAGCAAACGAATTCCTGAATCTGGCAGCAACCCTGGCTGGCTGCTCAATCCATTAGGTGGAGGCTGCTGTGGCCGGAGCACACACACCGTGCTTTTCCTGGGACACGGCCTGGTTTACAGTGGCTGCGTGGTCAGCGTGACCAACACGGCACCTTCTTGCAGCCCCTGCTCAGAACCGCCTTCGTTCGAATGATACATGATCAGCCTCGTGAGAGGAAACCTTGTAATGAGCGTGGGGGCCATGAACACCTGAAACAACGGGCTCTACCTGAACAGCACAATGAGGAACGACACGGACACGAAGGATCTCCCGACGGACTGCAGACGCCAGGGGAAGCACAAAGCACCGTCTAGGCCACGTTATTGCCAGAGTCAAGGCTGAAATGGTGAAGCCTCCAGCTCCACCGGGTCAGTGAGCATCAGCGAGAAGAATGCGCTAATAAACAGCAGGGGTGCGATCTGCCCGACCCAGGATTTCTGAAACCCCGCGACACAATGAACCTGGTCTCTTCCACAAGTGAGAGGAACAGGGGAAGGGAGAACCGATACAGATTTCTTCAAAGATGGAAAACGTACCGAAGGAACTCAGCCTGGACGTCTCTTGAATTCTGACGTGAATAAAGCTGATAGTGAAAAGACATTTAAAAATACAGGACGTGAATACATTGTAAAAAGGACTTACTTCCATGTCTCTAATATATGGGAGGCTGAAATGCGCTCTCTCCCTTCAGTTGTAAAAGTAACTTTTCTCCACCAAATGGGTTTCACCTGACTTTCCACTTTTACTCTTTTGTCTTTAGTCCTCAGTCCTGGCACCATCCTTTTCCCCGATGTTGGGCTAACGGTGCACCTACTGGTCTGAACCCCAATCTTACAGGACCCTCTCCCTCCATCCATGCTCACACATCTGCTTCTTCCAATTTCTCCCTCTTCCCATCCCATGTTAAAAAACCACACAGACGCACACACACACACACACACACACACACACACACATTTTCAAACGTGGTGATTTTATTTTAATCATCACTAGGCATATACAATGCTGGTGTATGTCTTGGTCTCTAGTTAAAATAAAACATTGAAATCTGGCAACAGAATGAGAATAGAGTTCACTAAATTATTCCAAATATATTCTCAGACAATTTCATATTCATTACCTCACGTTTCCAAGTGATTTTGAATGTTGCCTCACATAAAGTGCCCACTACACAAAAGTATAAGATTAATTAAGCCTTTGGATGCGTGGACAATGAAATGGCCACACGCACACTGAAAATCAAACTTAAAAACCAAAATTTTCCAGTTAATTTACCTCTAAAGATAGGTGTGAAATATCTGAACGAAAATGAAGTAAATGTGCCAAACCGATTTGGCTCAGTGGATAGAGCGTCAGTCTACGGACTGAGGGGTCCCAGGTTCGATTCCGGTCAAGGGCATGTACCTTGGTTGCGGGCACATCCCCAGTAGGGGGTGTGCAGGAGGCAGCTGGTCGATGATTCTCTCTCATCGATGTTTCTAACTCTCTATCCTTCTCCCTTCCTCCCTGTTAAAATCAATAAAATATATTTTAAGAAAAGAAAGTAAATGTATGTACATGGTAATGAAACATTTTTAATACATGCTAAGGAGAGTTGTTGGAGAAACCAAGATCATGGCATAAGGTAAACACCTATACTGCTGCCTCGCACAACAATTTTAAAACTGCCACTGGAAGCCAGAGCGGACATCGTCCGGAACCACCGGAAAGCTGGCTGAATGGAAATGCTACAGCTAGAAGGAAAGAGGAAAGGACTCTGGGACTCAGGAGCTGTGGGGGTGCGGAGACCCGCGGCGTGGAAAGGGCGGGCGGCTGAATACATGGCTGGCCTACTCGCAGCACTCGGAGAGGGCGGGCAGCAAACGCGCGGCTGGCTTTCTCCTTCCGGAGGAAAACAAAAGCTCCCGCCTGCACTGAACTCCAGTTCCGGGTGAGACTTTGGGTACCAGACTCATTCGGGGAGAAAGTGGACTGTCTGGCAGTGGGCGAAACTCGAGAGCAGCCTTTTCTCAGAGGTGCGCGCAGCCATTGCCCAGGGACACTGAGAACAGGGCCCTCTTAGGGCGGGGCTGACGGGAAACCAAGGCTGTCTGCTCCACCCTGAGCCTCCGCCCCATCCACGCTGAGCACAGAAGCCCTCCCAGCAGAGACACAGCTGATCCTCACAGCCAACTGGCCTGGAGGTCAATTCCCCCCAGTGATACCAACAACAATCAAGGCTTAACTACAACAAGACTGCACACACAGCCCACAAAGGGCTGCACCAAGAGTGTCCACCTCAGGTAACTGGGGAGGCCGAGCCACTGGGCCCTGCTAGGACACCTAGCACACAAAGCCACTCTATCAACTCAGGGAAGCAGCCAAAATGCAGAGACAAAGAGGCAGGCCACAAATGAAGGAAATGGAGGAAAGCAAATGACTGGATATCGAGTTCAAAACCACGGTTATAAGGTTTTTAAAGAATTTCCTAGAAAAGGCCGATAAATTTAATGAGACCCTAGGAATATGTGTATAAAACAGAATAAAAGTTCCAAAGTCTGTGCAGTATATATTTGCATTAAGCATTCCTAGGTATTTGATTACTGATACTTAGTATTTTTCTTCTTTTTTTAAATTTCTTTATTGATTAAGGTATCACATATTTGTCCTCATCCCCCCATTCCTACCCCATACCCCTCCCCATGCATGTCCCCATCCCCTTGTTGTCCTTAACCACTGGTCAGGCTCATATGCATGCACACAAGTCCTTTGGTTGATCTCTCCCCTATATCCCCAGATACTTAGTATTTTTCATGGGGGGAATCTATAACAGTGTCAACAATGAAAAATGAACATTTTAGAATTTCCACGTGTGTTTTTAAAATAAGGAACTAAAGCCCTAACTGGTTTGGCTCAGTGGTTAGAGTGTCGGCCTGTGGACTGAAGGGTCCCAGGTTCAATTCCGGTCAAGGGCATGTACCTTGGTTGCGGGCACATCCCCGGTGAGGGGTGTGCAGGGGGCAGTTGATCGATGTTTCTCTCTTATCGATGTTTCTGACTCTATCCCTCTCCCTTCCTCTCTGTAAAAAATCAATAAAAATATATTTTAAAAAATAAAATAAAATAAGGAACTAAAAAGGAGCTGAAAACAGCATCCAGAACTACAAGCAGAACCATTTGCATATGCATGTGTGGAGGCAGAGAGCGTGGATTACATGCATCAATATCAGGCATCTGTGTCTCTGTCGCCCCAACAGTGTGCAGGCATGTGCACGCAAGCGTGCGTGCATGTGTTTGCGTGCGTGTGTACATGCGTCTTGGGATGTCGGTTGCTCTGTGGTGGGGGCTGAGGTGACGCAGGCACTCCTGTGTTGTGCGATGGGCTGACAGGTCTTGTTGCAGGGACACTGCAGTGAGTGAGACTGAGGGGGGTTGCCAGTGAGAACTCTGGGTTCTAATCCCGAAGGTAGGCTCCCAGTGTTATACTATAAAGCAGAAGACGCCTTAATCAACAAGCCAAATTAATTTGGAGTCTTTTATTATTACGCTAGCACTAGTGGGCTCAGAGTAGAATGTCTCTGTCAAATTCTGGGCCCCAACATGGTGGAAGTCTCTCCTATTTATACTTTTTCAGCTCTGTCTTCCAAATTTGGAAGGAGACTTCCAGACCTTCTGAGAAAGAAGTCCTGTGTGCTGGGACAGGGCCTTGAGACTGTATCAAGGCCTGGACTGGTGCCAGCACTGACAACTCTGCCTGGGGCATAGTTTATGGCCACTCTGGAATGGGAGTCGTCTTATTTTTCCTTATTTAAGCAAGCAAGGTTTACAGAAGCCAGAGTAGCAGGGCTACGATTTGAAGCAGCAGTTTTTTTTTTACAGAAGACGGACGTTCCTGAGCTTCACCAGCAGAGAGCACCAGAACTGAGAAAGGTCCCCGGATAACATCTGGCTGTGAAAGGCAGCAGGGTTGCTGTATGCCAGGGGAGACGGCTGGAGATGCAGACACCCTCTTAAAGGGCCAATGCACACAACTTTGTGTGCAGCCACTCACCCTGTGCTCTGGCAGAGGGAGGGCAAAGTGGACTGGAGCTGTGTGAGCAGAAGCCAGAGTTGCGGGCTCTGGGGTTAGAGCTCAGAAGGCAGACACCCTGGTTTCCTGTGCTGAGTCCCTCCCTCGTGCTGGGAGGTCATGTCATCTTTCTCAGGCAGACCTTTGCTCTCCAGGCCAGTTTTGCCTGGGGTGAAGAGTTGACCCACCCTATTGGAAAATACCTTGCCCCTGGGGTGGCGTTTCTGAGGCCCAGTAACAGACCGACAAGAACAATTAGCCTCCAGGCAGAAGCAATTGCCCCGCCCTGTTGGAAAACCTCTGGGCCACACCTGTGGACGATTGCATAAGGCAGTGGTTCTCAGCCCCGACCCTCTAATACAGTTCCTCATGTTGTGGTGACCCCCAACCATAACATTTTCGTTGCTACTTCATAACTGTAATTTTGCTACTGTTATGAATCATAATGTAAATATCTGATATGCAGGATGTCTTAGGTGACCCCTGTGAAAGGGTCGTTCCACCCCCAAAGGGGTCACGACCCACAGGTTGAGAACCACTGGCCTACCTAAGGGCTATTCAAGACCAAATGCAAGCAGAGGCGGTCTCTGGAGGCTTTGCATCTCTTCCTGATCTAATTAGAAACAGAGTTTGACATTGTCCTGCACTAGAGATTCTAATGCATAGTCAGAAACCCAAACAGGCAGCCAAAACGGGAAGACAAAAGCAACCCCCAAGTGAAAGAACAAGAGAATTCTCCCGAAGAGAGAAGTGAAATGGAGATAAGACATTTATCTGACCCTAGCCGGTTTCGCTCAGTGGATAGAGCTTTGGCCTGCCGACCGGAGGGTCCCAGGTTCGATTCCGGTCCAGGGCATGTACCTCGGTTGTGGGCACATACCCAGTAGGAGGTGTGCAGGAGGCAGCTGATCCATGTTTCTCTCTCATCGATGTTTCCAACTATCCCTTTCCTTCCCTCTCTGTAAAAAATCAATAAATTATATTTTTTAAAAAGAAATTTATTTGATATAGAGTTCAGAATAATAATGGGAAAGGACTTCAACAGCATGAACCAAACACTGGATTCCTGATCAAACCTGCCTCTTCTGAGCTCTCTTGTAATGCACAGAGAGCATGCAGCCCAACACCGGGCCCAAAGGCTGAATTCCTGAGAGGAGCCGTCTCTTCTGCGCCCTCTTGTGGTGCATGAAGAACATGCAGCCCCATGTGTGGACCAAAGGCGGAATTCCTGATGGGAGCTGTCTCTTCTGCGCCCTCTTGTGGTGCATGAAGAACATGCAGCGCAGCCCATCAGCACGCCCCGTACCTCAGCTGCTTCTGCACTTGGCTGCCCTTTTGGCATCATCAATAACTTGACCCGAGAGCATTTGCTAGAAGTGCTGTTCGGGAGGAACCCAAGCCAAACTGGGAGCCTAGTTTCAATGACTGTATTAACTTTCCCAGGGATTTGGACGTGGCATTACATTACAGCAGGCGTCCTCAAACTACGGCCCGCGGGCCACAGGCGGGTGTTTTTGCCGTTTTGTTTTTTTACTTCAAAATAAGATATGTGCCGTGTGCATAGGAATTTGTTCATAGTTTTTTTAAAACTACAGTCCGGCCCTCCCACGGTCTGAGGGACAGTGAACGGGCCCCCTGTTTAAAAAGTGTGAGGACCCCTGCATTACAGCGTGTACAGAAGCTGCTGAGCATTTGGTCTGGAACAGCGATATTTAACCTTTTCATCTTGTGGCACAGAAAACTCGGCGGCAACCCCCAAAACACAGCTTTTGCCCATCTGACAGAGAAAATAGCCACACTTTTGATTCAATGACACCCGAAGGCTATTGTGTTCGCTGTTGTCATTGTTTTAATTTGACAAACTAAGGGCAAGAGGCCGGTGCCCCTGACCAAGCAGGCGGGAACTGGTGCTGTGCATATTCCCGTGGCGCAGAGGGTGGAAGCCACGGGCTAGAAGGCAGTCTTCCACTCCCAAGGGCACGCACTCGCTTCTCTTTTCACAAAGAGGGCCCTCGGGGAGATGCGCTGACATGGTGAGGAGAGTGAGCCTGGGGGACGGACGGGACACCTTGACCGAGGAGCTGGGAAGGTGAGAACACACTTCTGAGGAACGAGGGCTGTGGAGCCGGAGGATGGGGGGCGGGCCCCTTCCCTGTCACAGGTCTCCCTGGATTTTGGGAACAGCTTCCGCCTCATTGGCCTGGCGGGACCCGCTTGCAATGTGGATTTCGATCGTGCTGGCATCGGACCCTGGAGAGGAAGAGAGAGAAGGCTGCGAGGGTGTGGTGTCCTGGGAGGCGTGGCGTGAGCTGCACGAGGTCACAGTGCGTGTGGTGGCTGCCTGGCCACTGCGCTCCGCTCCAGGAGATGCCCAACGCGAGGGAGACCCCCTTCCGTCAAACCCAGATCCCTCCGAGGGGTCCTTTCATGGGTGATGCCGCGTGGTTTGGGGGGAGAGCAGTGGGTTATCAGTAGAATGAGAGCAAACGTCCGGCCCTGGCCGGTGTGGCTCAGTGGATAGAGCAGCGGTCTGTGGACTGAAGGGTCCCAGGTTGGATTCTGGTCAAGGGCACATGCCCAGGTTGTGGGCTCGATCCCCAGAAGGGGGCGTGCAGGAGGCAGCGCATCCATGTTTCTGTCATCATTGGTGTTTCTCTCTCTCTCCTCCCTCTCTGAAATCAGAAATACATATTTTTAAATGCTGAAAGGAAGGGCAGATGATGAACTACAAGACTGGCATCAGTGTGGGGCACTGCGATGTTCCATGTACACCCGACGGGCGTGAGGGAGGTCACCTTGGTTGCTGACGGCCTTTGCGGGGGAGCCCTGGACCCCGCAGCTCGCCTGCCCCGAAGCCAGGGCCTCACCTCCCGACAGCATGCTCAGAGCCTCGTCCGACGTGTGCCCGCCCACACGCGCCACCTTCCTGGAAGCGGGGCTGCCACCGGGCACGCAGGGGCCCTGGTGGGCAGGGCAGGCCCGCTCGGCGGCCGAGCTGGTCATGGGCTCCCACTGGATCTCCTTCCTGGGAGACTGGACGTCCAGGCGGCATCCGGTCCAGCCGTAGAAGGCCAGCGACAAGAGGAACCCTTGGGCGGGATTCAGGATGCCCTGGAGGGGACAGGGAGAGCGCCGGTGAGCGCGGGCAGCCGGTGGCCAGACCCTGGGCGCTGCAGGCGCCCCCTGCTGGCCTCTCCTGGAGTGGCTCCCGAGGCCACGGCGGGCAGGGAACCGGTCCTCCTGTGCGGTACCCACACCAGAGCTGAGCCACGGCACCAAGCCACTGCCAGGCACAGCCCGGGGGAGGCAGGAGCGCTGGTCTTGCTTTCAAGTCCTTGCGAATCAGATTGCCTCCAATTCTGAAGCGCCGTCAAAATCAATCCTGTGGAGGACGCCGTGTGTTTTTCCGCTGAGAGCTCCTGTTTGCATTTCATTTTTATTTTTATGGATTTCAGAGAGGAAGGGAGAGAAACAGAAACATCCATGATGAGAGCATCATGGACCGGCTGCCTCCTGCACGGCCCCACATGGGGATGGAGCCAGTGTGCCGTGGTGTTGTTACAGCCCTCGTGTAGGAGTTCTGCTTCTGGCCCAGGCCTGTGGTGGACGTGGGTCTGATGTTTTGTGTTTTTTTTTAAAAAAATTATTTTTATTGATTTCAGAGAGAAAGGAAAAGGGAGAGAGAGAAACATCAATGGTGAGAGAGAATCACAGATCAGCTGCCTCCTGCACGCCCCCTACTGGAGATCGAGCCCGAAACCCGGGCCTCTGCCCTGACCGGGAATCGAACCGTGACCTCCTGGTTCCTAGGTGGACACTCACCCCCTGAGCTGGTGTGTGTATCTTTATTATAAACGTCATCTAACGGAAGCCCTGGGGAGAGGGGGTCCACCCATGTGCTTCCACCTGACCGTCGCGTGTATTTCTAGCCAATACGTTTTGACGTGTGTTATTATGTAGTTGTATTTAGTATAACATTTTACGTTTATAATTTTTTTAACAATCCTTACCAGAGGATAATTTTTCCATTGATTTCCAGAGAGAGCGGAAGGAGAGAAACATCGACGTGAGAGAGAGACACTGAGCCAAACCGGCAGGGCTACATTGATAACCTTTCAAAACGTATTTTTACGTTCATTTCAGAGAGAGGTAGAGAGAGAGAGAGAAACATCAATGAGAGAGAAACAGGGACGGGCTGCCTCCTGCACGCCCCCTCCTGGGCATGTGCCCTGAGCGGGAATGGAACCGGCATCTTTCGGTGCAGGGATGACGCTCAACCCACTGAGTCTCACCGGCCGGGGCTGGTTTTCATTTTGCAAGAGGAAAATTTAAAATCAGGATTGACCTACCATAATAAACCACGTGGTCTTGGCCGCATTTCGGACAGATTTCAAAGCGCCGCCTTTGATGTCCGGTTGCATCTCCAGGTAGAAGAGAAGGCTTTCGTTGATGATGTTCGACAGCCAACTGTGAGCAAGACAAGGGCCCGCCCACCGGTGAGGACACCAGCCGCAGAGGGCGGGGTTAGGCGCTGGGGGAGGGGGCGTGTCTCCCCAGAGCTCACGGTCCTCCAGGGGTGGCCTCAAGCACTGCCCCGCCTCATCAGAATTTGACGGAAAGACCCACAGCTGCTTCCCCCCACAGACAGACCCTCCATCAATCCCGAAGGCGGTCTTCCTTTGAAGCGTGGCCTATGGTTTGGAACGAGACCAAAGCAAACCTTATCTGACATTTGATGTCCGGATGTTTGTTTGTTTGTTTGTTTGAATCCTCACGCGAGGATATTTTTCCATTGATTTTTAGGGGGAGTGGGAGAGAGAGGGACAGACAGGGACAAACATCGACGTGAGAGGAGCACATCGATTGGTTGCCTCCTGCAGGAGCCCCGACCAGGGCCTGGGCCGGGGAGGAGCCTGCGACCCAGGTACGTGCCCTTGACCGGAATCGGACCTGGGACCCTTTGGTCCGCAGGCCGACGCTCTGTCCACTGGGCCACAGCGGCCAGGGCTGATGTCCGAAGGTTTTGGTGTGATTGTCGGGAGGCACTGAGACCGGCAAGGCCAGCTCGCAGGGTTTTGAGAGAAATAATGACGCCTCCCCTCGCAGTGCCCGAGCCTCCTGGCATCACATGAGTGGCCACGCCCACAAGGCAGGCCGCCAAGGGACACATTGCTTTACGGCAGCTAAGGGTTTTCTGATTGTAGCCTGCTGCCGTGCATGGGGCACAGTCTATTTCCTTCTCTCTTTCAAAAAATACATTTTTATTGATGTCAGAGAGGAAGGGAGAGGGAGAGGGAGAAAAACATCAGTGATGAGAGAGAACCACGGATCGGCTGCCTCCTGCACGCCCGCTACAAGGGATTGAGCCTGCAACCCGGGCATGTGCCCTTGACCGGAATCAAACCCATGACTCTTCAGTCCACAGGCTGATGCTCTATCCATTGAGCCACACTGGCCAGGGCAACACAGGTCAATTTCAAAGCATCCACGTTGGGCAGAAGGCCTGCGGTGGGGAAACCGAGGAGAGAGAAATTGCTCTCTACCCTTCGGGCCTGAGCTCTGACGCGTCCCCCTCAAAGCCGTGCCCTTGTCCTTGGAGCTTCTTAGACACAGGCATCTGGTGCCAAGACTGACAGGAGTGGTGGACTGAGAAGGCGGGGCCAATGCTGTGTTTCCATGGTAACCTGGCAGGGGGACCCGGATGCTGGGGCTGGGATTGTGAAGCCGGGGTGTGTTCTGAGGGCTTCCCGGCGCATCTCCGTGGATCTGGCTCTTCCCGGAGGCAGAGGGGCTGCGGGCTCGCCTGCTGTCCTGCCTGCATTTCCTCCCATGGCCCCTAGCCCGGAGCAAAGGTGTCCTCGCCAGAGACTCCTCCCTTGGGCCCTGGCCGGTGTGGCTCAGTGGCTAGAGGGGCGGCCTGCGGACTAAAGGGTCCAGGATTTGTTCTGGTCAAGGGCACATGCCCGGGTTGCGGGCTCCTCCCCAGGAGGGGGCGCGCAGGAGGCAGCTAATCAATGATTCTCTCTCATCATTGATGTTTCTCTCTCTCTCCTCTCCCTTCCTCTCTGAAATCAATAAAAAATACACACACACACACACACACTCACACACTCACACACACACACACACTCACACACACACACACTCACACACACACACACACACACTCACACACACACACACTCACACACACACACTCACACACACACTCACACACACACACTCACACACACACACACACTCACACACACACACACACACTCACACACACACACACACTCACACACACACACACACTCACACACACACACTCACACACACACACACACACACACACACACACACTCACACACACACACACACACACACACACTCACACACACACACACACACACTCACACACACACACACTCACACACTCACACACACACACTCACACACACACACACACTCATCCCCCTGGAACTCTCGGGTCCCTCGTGGACAAGCACATGGGCCAGGGGCTTGCATGTGCCCTCCCTCCCGGTGACAGGAACGAGGAGCAGAAGGCAGGTTACCAGACGACGACAACCAGCATGATTTTGAAGAACCGGGTCTTGATCATGGCTCCCATCCGCCTCTCCTTCTCCGTGTACACGCCTTGTCTCCCTTTGAGTAACGAGGCCACTGTGGAGAGAGGGGCAGGCGCGCTGCTCAGGACGAGGCGGGTGAGCCCCGGAGCGGCCCGATGCTAACATCTTACACGACCTGGCGACCTCTGTCAGCGCCGAGGACACCGGATTTTAAAAATATATATTTTATTGATTTCTTACAGAGAGGGAGAGAGAGTTAGAAACATCGATCAGCTGCCTCCTGCACCCCCCCCCCCACTGGGGATGTGCCCGCAACCAAGGTACATGCCCTCGACCGGAATCGAACCCGGGACCCTTCAGTCCGCAGGCCGATGCTCCATCCACTGAGCCAAAGCGGTTAGGGCTGAAGAAACCAGATTTTATTTGGGCTTTACTAGGGCAGGAGCTCCGTTTTAAAGATGTACATTCTCTGTGGGAACAATGAGCCCTAGCTGGCTGGCGTGCTCAGTGGATAGAGCGTTGGCCCGCGGGTCACAGGTTCAATTCCTGGCCAAGGGCACGTACCTGGCTTGCAAGTTCCATCCCAGGCCCTGGTCAGGGCGCGGTTGGGAGGCAGCCAGTCAACGGGTCTCTCCACATCCGCGTTTCTCCCGCTCTCTCTCCCTTCCCCTCTGTCGGGAGATCAATGGGAACCATCCTCGGGTGAGGATTGAAGAAACACGTTTCAAGTTCTCCATCACGACTGACGCTCAGCGCCGCCCTGGTTCTCACTCTGCGGGAGGGGTTCCCTGGGAGGCGGTGACGCCCAGACCCCTCGCAGTGCGTCCTGCTCACCGGCCCCTCCGCCCAGGCGCACCTGCGCTCTGCCTCCGCCTCCTGCGCGGCTGACCGGCCGGCCACGTGCGTGCGTTCTAGGAGCCGGCAGCCCCGGGCCTCCCCTTCCCCATTCCTCCCCACGCCCCTCCGCCCGCTCCCGCCTCGTCCAGCTTCCCCAGCTGCTCCCGGGCGGCCAGGGAGCCCCGGAGGCGGGGAGCCGCCGGCAGGGGCCGCCTGGAGGGGCCGCCGGCCAGGGACGTGCCCCCGGTGTGCACCGCTGCCCGCCCCCCCCCCCCCCCGCCCCGCGTCCTGCTTCTGCCCCAGAGGGCGATGGTGAGGGCAGCGGCCCCGGATCATTCCAGAAGGACAGCACGTGTCCCGCCCCGGAGCCTCACCTGCCGTGAGCGTCTTCCCGAACAGGACGGGGTTGGCCAGCAGCACCAGCAGCAGCGGCAGGTAGGCGCTCACGTAGTGCGGGACGGCGTGCGCCGGGCCCCGCTCGCACCTGCCGGAGGCCCCGCTCAGCCCGGGGAACGCGCTCCGCTGGGCGCGGCCGGGGCGGGGAGGCCCGGGGACCGCAGAGTCGCCGCCGGGAGGGAGGTGGATCGGGCCGCCGTGTGGGAAGAGCGGGGGAGGGGAGGGGGCGCCCCTGGGGCTGCCCGCTGGAGCCCCCGCAGTCCCCCGGGAAACGGGAGAAGGGCAAGGACCCGGGTGGTGGACCCCTCCCCGCCCCCCAGTCTCTGCTCACGCGAACATCACGCAGCCCACGGGACAAGGCCGCTCGGGGAGCCGGCCAGTGGCCCCCGGTTCTCACGGTTAAGGGGAGCCGTCATTGTGTGGCTCTTTGCAAGGAGAGGGACGGACGGGGTTCCGGTTGGCTCGGGGGTGCCACCCAGGTGTGTTCCCACCAGGTGAGAGATGCAGAAGGCAGAGGGGGAGTGGCAGAGGCAGGGAGAAGGGAAGGCAAAGGGGAGAGGGCTGCTCAGGCCCAAGAAGGAGGGGGAGGAGCAGGTGGGAAGGGGGAGGGCAGGTGGGAGGCCCAGGTGGGAGGGGGAGGAGCAGGTGGGAGGAGCAGGTGGGAGAGGGAGGGGTAAGTGGGAGGGGGAGGGGCAGGTAGGAAGGGGAGGGCAGGGGGGAGGGTGAGGGGAAGGGGCAGGTGGGAGATCAAGAAGCAGGTGGGAGGAGCAGGTGGGAGAGGGAGGGGTAGGTGGGAGGGGGAGAGGCAGGTGGGAGGGGGAGGAGCAGGTGGGAGGAGCAGGTGGGAGGGAAAGGGGTAAGTGGGAGGGGGAGGGGCAGGTAGGAAGGGGAGGGCAGGGGGGAGAGGAAGGGGTAGGGGCAGGTGGGAGATCAAGAAGCAGGTGGGAGGAGCAGGTGGGAGAGGGAGGGGTAGGTGGGAGGGGGAGAGGCAGGTGGGAAGGGGAGGGCCAGGGGGAGGGGGAGGGGCAGGGGGCAGGGGAAGGGCAGGGGGAGGGGAAGAGCTGGTGGCCTCGGCAGGAGAAGTGACAAAAGGCAAAGGCCCTTGTGTTGGTGGAGCCCGGGGGCGGGGACCGCGGCGGGAGATGAAGCGCGGGGTGGGGAGGTGGGCCGCCTTCCGCAGCCGCCTTACCTGGACAGGGACGGGTGGTAGAGCATGAGCAGCCCCTCGGCGCAGAGCAGCGCGGCCAGCCCCCAGGCCATGAGGTGGTAGAGCAGGATGATGCTAGGAGAGAGCCGCCTCAGCCTCAGCCGCAGCCGCAGCCAGGGCGGCCCCGCGGCCCCCAGCCCGCATCCCATCCGGGCCGGGAGCTGCCTTGTTTGCCTCTCAGCTGTTCTTTCACTGGGGTGTTCATACAACAAAACCAACCCAGCAAGTGGCGAGCACTCCAGCCGAGCCCGCTGAGCCCGGCCCCGCGGGGAGTCCTGGGCCCTCCCCGCCAGCTGGTCTCTTCATTGCGCCTGCGCTTGCCCCACGCTGCCCTTGCCCTGCATCCTGGGTCTGCCTCCTGGTGAGGAGCGAGCCCGGGAAGCCACTCCCTGACAGGCCCAGCGCGCTGCTCCTCGGCGCACTGAGCTCCCAGGTGGGTTCTAGACACTCCCCTGGGTGTGAAGAGGGCTCCCTGACTTCCGGTCTTGGCTCCTCAGGGCTCTACCTGCCCCCCAGATCCAGACAGCGCTCAGGCCCCAGCCCCCCCCCCCCCCCCCAGGTGCGGGGGAAGCAATGCGCTCTCCTCCTACAGCATGAGGCACACACCCCTTCCACTTCCTTTCGGTGTTCAAAGGCTCCTCTTGTCCAGATAACTGGAATGCAGGTGTGATGTCTGTACTTGTGTCACAGCTCTGATCCCCCCAAAACTGAGGGACCCATCAACCAAGGACGCGCGCTGGCACTGGCTTTGGGGACAAGGCCTTCTCACGCAGCTACCTGCCCACCCACAGCTTTTTCCTCTTGGTAACACAGCCTGGATGGCGTGCAGAGCAGCCGCGTGCTTGGCTCCCCGGCTATATTTCTCACCTCCTCTTGCAGCAGTGTGATTGGCTGACCAGCCATATTTCTGACTGCTTCTTACAGCTAAGTGTGGCCATGAAGCTAATACTATGGAAGTGGGATTGTTGTGTGAAACTCCCAAGGAGGCTGGTTCGAGGGAGGAGCCTTTTGCATTGCTCCCTTCCCCCTTCCTGCTGCCTGGAATGCAGGTGTGATGGCTGGAGCTTCAGCAGCTCTATTGGGCCACGAGACACTAAGGATACAAGTCACACAATGGGATTGTGGAGCAGGAAGAAAGGAGCTGGGGTCCCTGATGTCCAGCATGAGGCCTGGGTTGCCTACCTCAGGCCTCTTTAAGCATGATACAGAGATTCCCATATTGTTTATATCATTATTTTATGACTTAACTAGAGGCCCCGTGCATGGGACAGGGAGGGGTCCCCTCAGCCCAGCCTGCACCCTCTCCAATCTGGGAGCCCCAGTCAGACATCCCTCTCACAATCTGGGACCACTGACTGCTAACTGCTCACCTGCCTGCCTGCCTTATCGCCCCTAACTGCCCCCCGCCCCTGCAGGCCTGGTCATCCCCAACTGCCCCCACCCTGCTGGCCTAGTCGCCCCCAACTGCTCCCCCCCCTCCCCCGCTGGCCTGTTCACCCCTCACTGCCCACCTCTGCCGGCCTGTTCACCCCTCACTGCCCACCTCTGCCGGCCTGGTCACCCCTCACTGCCCCCCCCCATGCCGGCCTGGTCACCCCCAACTGCTCCCCCTACGGGCCTGGTTGCCCCACACAGCCTGCTGTTTGGTTGTTTAGTCACCCCTCACTGACCCCCCTGCCGGCCTGGCCGCCCCACGCAGCCTGTTCAGTCGTCCATTCGGTTGCAATGGTCGCTGAGGCTTTTATATATATATAGATGATGTCATAATATTTAATGATGCCATGTACATAGGGAATAGCAACGATTTTAGAGCAGGGATCTAAGATAGCCCAATGTGTTCTACAGCGTGACTGTACCCTTCTTTGGTTACTGTATTGGTTTGAAAAGGGGATTCATTCACAACTTGTGCCCCGACAACTGGATAGCTACATGAAGAAGAATAAAGGGGCCTTTCCCTCGCCTGCACACAAAAATCCATTCAAAATGGACCAGAGACCGCATTCAAAGCGCGCAAACCATAAAACTCTCAGAAGAAGACACAGATATAGATCTTTGTGACCCTGCGTGAGGCAAGGGTTTCTTAGGTGACAGCGAAACCACAACAAACAAACAAACAAATAATTGGACTCCATCAAAATTAACAACCTTTGTGCTTCGAAACATGTCATCACGTGGAAAGACAAGCCACTGATTAGCAGCAGGTATTTGTCAACTATAGGAATAAGAAGGTACTTGTATCTGGAATATATAAAGAACCCCCACAGCTCAATAATAAAGAGACCAATAGACCGATTAAAAATGGCCAAAGGCCCTAACCGGTTTGGCTCAGTGGATAGAGCGTTGGGTCCCAGCTTCGATTCTGGTCAAGGGCATGTACCTTGGTTGCAGGCACATCCCCAATAGGGGGTGTGCAGGAGGCAGCTGATCTATGTTTCTTTCTCATCGATGTTTCTCTCCCATCGATGTTTCTAACTCTCTATCCCTCTTCCTTCCTCTCTGCAAAAATTCAATAAAAAATATATTTTTTAAAAAAATGGCCAAAGGAACGGAATAGAAAGTTCCCCAAAGAAGGTGTGCCAATGGCCAGTAAGGGCAGGAGAAGATGCTCACCCTCATTAGTCATCGGGGAAATCAAAACCACAGTGAGCCTTGGCCAGTCTGGCTCAGTGGATAGAGCCTCGGCCTGCGGACAGAAGGGTCCCGGGTTTGGTTCCGGTCAAGGGCACATACCTTGGTTGCAGGCGCCTTCCCAGCCCTCGCCCTGGTCAGGGTGCCTGCAGGAGGCAACCCATCGGTGTGTTTCTCTCACATCGATGTTTCTCTCTGTCTCTCACTTTTTAGAGAGTGGAAGAGGTGAACTTTGTGTAGGTGAGGAAAAGGCACACCTTTGTTCTTTTCTATGTCGATATCCAGTTGTCTGAGCCAGGGTGAGGATTAAACACAAAACAAAACACACAAACCAACCCACGGTGAGATCCCACTGCACACACCAGGATGGCTAACCCTCAAAACCAAACACATACACCGAAAGTAACACGTGTCCTCGGCACGGATGTGGGGAAAGCAGAGCCATCGCGCCCAGCTGCTGAGAGAGCACACGGCGCACCGGTGGGGAGCAGCTCAGCAGCTCCTCACGCGGTTATACTCAGGGCCGTGATGGCCCGAGACCTGCGCCCGGCGCTCCCACCCGGGGATATGCGGAAAGCGCGCGTCCACTCGCGTCCACATGTCACTGCAGCTCTATTCCTGATCGCCAAGCACGGGCCGCCCGCTCCGTGCCCATCAGTGATAAACGGATACGATGCCCACGGCCCTGCAGTGGGACATTGTGGACAGCGCCTGGGAAGGCACATGGGCATTTCTTTCATTGTCATCAGCTGAACTCAGGGCGACAGGCAGAGCCACGCCCTGGGCCCTGGGAACATGCTTCCCCTAAAAGGCTGGACACGTTATCAGCTTGGCCTTCATGTCAGCCCAGGTGTCGTGACTTTGATATGTAAATCCAGTCAAGCACCAGGAATGCTCGGGCCTACTCAAGAATGCAAATAAGCTCCTTTGATCCTAAGTTTTGGGGGTACTTCCTGGTATTGGGGGTATAAATGAATGTGCTGCGTGGGCTCGGGGTCCCTGTCCCTCCATCAGAGTGGCAGCGTCCCACCTGGCTCCCAGCTTTGTTTCTATTTCTGCGTCTTTCTTTCTTTCTTTTATTTCTTAATCCCCAGCTCCTCCACTCAGGAACCGGACCCGTTCCTTTTCCGTGCTGGACGCGGAAAGGAGAGAACACCCTACAAGACGAACAGGCGTGAAGCGCTGATAGCTGCTGCACGTGGACACCCCTTGGAAATGTTATGTGAAGTTTAGGAAGCCGACACAAAAGGTTGTGTAGCTATGATTCCGTTTATGGGAAACATCCGGAGCAGGCAGATCTAGACACAGGGAGTAGATTAGCAGCTGTGGGGGGCCGAGGAGAGGGGAGAATGGACAGTGACTACTAACCAGCACAGACATTGGGGGCGGGGGGGGGGGTTAAAGTGTCATAAACTAGAGATGGTGATGGAGGCACAATTCCGGGAATTCACTACAAGACAATGGATCTTTGTTGTTAATCCTCACCCGAGGATATTTTCCCACCGATTTTCAGAGAGAGTGGAAGGGAGGGGGAGAGACACAGAGAGAGAAACACAGATGTGAGAGAGGCACAGCCACGGGTTGCACGCACCACTCCTCCCCCACTGGACCGGGGATCAGGCTCAAAGGGGAGGGGCTGTCCCTGTGAGGCTGCAGGTGTCTGTCTGGCCATGAGACCTGGCTAGATGGCCGCACACCTCTCCCGGGACCAGGCCACCAGAGCGGCCCCCTCCTCCGCCTACCTCAGTCCCGATGACCTCCGGATCACCAGGTAGGCGTCCACCGCGTAGCAGAACAGCCACCAGAAGCAGGTGCTGTAGAGCAGCTGGATCCACACCTGTGGGCGGGAGGCGGCCTTCAGGGCCCCAGGGCCCGGGCGCCAGGCTGCCCCAAGCAGGAGCTGAGCCTCGCCGCCCGCTGACCTCAGGAGGCGCCCAGGGCAGCCTGGGACACACGGGGCAGGCCTGGCAACCAGGGCGGGTGTGGCGGGGACAGGTGCGCGCCTCTGTCCGGGTCTGCTCAGCGCCTGCCCCGCAAGCCCAGCAATGGCTCAGCTGTGGGGCGTGCACCGCCCGAGGGCTCACAGGGTCTCGGGGCCAGAAGGGCTTTTACTGAGAACGAAGGGGTGTGGGCAGGAAAGGAGAGGGGCCTTCTCATAGGAGGGGAAGGGAGGCTCCTGTGTGAGAAGCTGAAGCGATGCTCTGGGGATGCAGTGGGGATGCTCTGGGGATGCAGTGGGGATGCTCCGGGGATGCAGTGGGGATGCAGTGGGGATTCTCCAGGGATGCAGTGGGGATGCTCTGGGGATGCTGTGGGGATGCAGTGGGGATGCAGTGGGGATGCTCTGGGGATGCTCTGGGGATGCAGTGGGGATGCTCTGGGGATGCTCTGGGGATGCAGTGGGGATGCAGTGGGGATGCAGTGGGGATGCAGTGGGGATGCTCTGGGGATGCTCTGGGGATGTTGCGGGGATGCTGTGGGGATGCTGTGGGGATGCTCTGGGGATGCTGTGGGGATGCTCTGGGGATGCTCTGGGGATGCAGTGGGGATGCTCTGGGGATGCTCTGGGGATGCAGTGGGGATGCTCTGGGGATGTTGCGGGGATGCAGTGGGGATGCAGTGGGGATGCTCTGGGGATGTTGCGGGGATGCAGTGGGGATGCAGTGGGGATGCTCTGGGGATGTTGCGGGGATGCAGTGGGGATGCAGTGGGGATGCAGTGGGGATGCAGTGGGGATGCTCTGGGGATGTTGCGGGGATGCAGTGGGGATGCAGTGGGGATGCTCTGGGGATGCTCTGGGGATGCAGTGGGGATGCTCTGGGGATGTTGCGGGGATGCAGTGGGGATGCAGTGGGGATGCAGTGGGGATGCAGTGGGGATGCTCTGGGGATGCTCTGGGGATGTTGCGGGGATGCAGTGGGGATGCAGTGGGGATGCTCTGGGGATGCTGCGGGGATGCAGTGGGGATGCAGTGGGGATGCAGTGGGGATGCTCTGGGGATGCTCTGGGGATGCAGTGGGGATGCTCTGGGGATGTTGCGGGGATGCAGTGGGGATGCAGTGGGGATGCTCTGGGGATGTTGCGGGGATGCAGTGGGGATGCAGTGGGGATGCTCTGGGGATGTTGCGGGGATGCTGTGGGGATGCAGTGGGGATGCTGTGGGGATGCTCCGGGGATGCAGTGGGGATGCAGTGGGGATGCTCCGGGGATGCAGTGGGGATGCAGTGGGGATGTTGCGGGGATGCAGTGGGGATGCTCCGGGGATGCAGTGGGGATGCAGTGGGGATGCAGTGGGGATGCTCCGGGGATGCAGTGGGGATGCAGTGGGGATGCAGTGGGGATGCTCCGGGGATGCAGTGGGGATGCTCCGGGGATGCAGTGGGGATGCTCTGGGGATGCAGTGGGGATGCAGTGGGGATGCTCTGGGGATGTTGCGGGGATGCAGTGGGGATGCTCCGGGGATGCAGTGGGGATGCTCCGGGGATGCAGTGGGGATGCTCCGGGGATGCAGTGGGGATGCTCCGGGGATGTTGCGGGGATGCAGTGGGGATGTTGCGGGGATGCAGTGGGGATGTTGCGGGGATGCAGTGGGGATGCTGCGGGGATGCAGTGGGGATGTTGCGGGGATGCAGTGGGGATGCTCCAGGGATGCAGTGGGGATGCTCTGGGGATGTTCCGGGGATGCAGTGAGGATGCCGTGGGGATGCAGTGGGGATGCTCCGGGGATGCAATGGGCAGCCTGAGGGGGCGGGCTGACAGTTCTCTACAGATGGCGCATCCAGGCAGCCTCCTTGGGCCGAGAGTGCTCACTGGGCGTTAACTTGGGGGACCATGTGTATTTAAATATATTTCATTAGGCAAAATGCAGCCAATAAGCCAGTAGCTTTCTTTTCTTTCCCCCTTCTCTCTCTCTTCCTGCCTCTCCCTCCCCCCCATCCCTGCCCCCTGCTTTCAGCCAGCTGGTTCTGACTGCAGCCTAAGGTAAGGCTTGCAGGACTGTATGCGCATGTGCTGAGGGTGAGGGAGGGAGAAGCAACACCTAAAATCACAGAGGCCCGAACCCCAGGGCCCCTGGTCATCAGTTCCGGGGAGGGAGCTGGGTCTGAGGGGGGGGGGGAGGAGAGGTAGGGGGTGGGGGAGGGAGAGGCTCTTTGAGGACCAGGGCACATCAGAAGCTCTGCGAGGGAGGAGGGGCAAACAGAGGGGGCGCACTCACCGCACTCCCCACGCAGAAGGCGGCAGGCCAGATGTCCGTCTGGTTCCCCACAGGCAGGTTCTGAACGAAGTCAGGGAAGCCTAGCCACACGGCCGCCCGGACCACGACACCTAGGCGGGAATTGGAGGCGAGAATGAGCCCATCTGTTACCCGGGCCTGATGCAGATCTATGGCTGGGTTGTTGCTCTGTGAGGGACGGATGGATGGATGGACAGATGATTCGCAGATGGACAGAAAGGGAGAGAGAAAGAAGGGGGAGAAAGAGGGGGAAGTAACGCACATGTTGGCTGCACACAGAGAGTAACTGCGATGGGGGCAAAGCCATCGACTGACTAACAAACCACCATCAGCCATAAGCGCGTTCCTGTATTTTGTGTTTATGTGGAGTTAAGAAGTGACTATGGAAATAGTAAATCAGTAACTTCTCGGCTATATACTATGTATATTTTAAAATATATTTTCATTGATTTCAGAGAGGAAGGGAAAGGGAGAGAGACAGAAACTTCAATGATTAGAGAGAAGCATGGATCAGCTGCCTCCTGCACGATCCCTACTGGGGATGGAGCCCGCAACCGGGCATGTGCCCTTGACCGGAATTGAACCGGGACCCTTCAGTCCGCAGGCTGCTCTATCCACTGAGCAACACCATCTCGGGCTTGCTATAATTTTAATGTTCGTGTTAACTCGTATTCATACAGAAAGGAATGCTAGGAAGAGCGCACTAGTGAAGTTTAGGAAGAAACTCGTTGCATCCTCTTACAACCACACTGAAGAATTTCACAAGTTCGCTGTTGACCACTTCCTTCCGACACTTACTCCTTGTGAGCTTTGATCCCCATTAGACCCAGATATGGACTCCTCCTCAAACACTACACAAACTCCAAGCGTAGGTCGAGGCTCTTGGTTAGGCAGCGCGCTTTTTCCTCGGCCCCCCGGGCCCTGGCCGGGCTCCGCTGGCTGAGCGCCACCCTGGCTGGTAACCCTGCACAACCGGCAAAGACACGGCTGTATTTTTTAGCAACAAACTTTTGTTGTTGTTACTCCTCACCCAAGGATATTTTCCCATTGATTTTTAGAGAGAGTGGAAGGGGGGAGAGAGAGAGAGAGAGAGAGAGAGAGAGAGAGAGACATCAATGTGAGAGAGACATATCGATTGGTTGCCTCCTGTATGTTCCCGCTGCAACCAAGGTATGTGTCCTTGACCGAAATCAAACCCGGGACCCTTCAATCCTCGGGCGACACTCTATCCACTGAGCCACACTGGCTGAGGCCGTTGGCCGTAACTTAGGGACTGTGTCGTTTTGCGGATCCTCTAGTCCTCCTGTCCATCCCCAGGGAACGAGCTCTCCCTTCTCTGTGCACGCACATGCCCTGCCCCCCGCCTCCCCGCCCCGCGTGCAGCCGTGGGCTCTCACCCAGGCATCAACCAGATCCCCAGATCCCACCCGCGGGCTGCGCCCCTTACCCAGGCACCAACCAGATCCCACCCGCGCGCCCTCACCCAGTTACCAACCAGATCCAACCAGATCCCACCCGCGGGCCCTCACCCAGTTACCAACCAGATCCCACCCACGCGCCCTCACCCAGTTACCAACCAGATCCAACCAGATCCCACCCGCGGGCCCTCACCCAGTTACCAACCAGATCCCACCCGCGGGCCCTCACCCAGTTACCAACCAGATCCAACCAGATCCCACCCGCGGGCCCTCACCCAGTTACCAACCAGATCCCACCCGCGGGCCCTCACCCAGTTACCAACCAGATCCAACCAGATCCCACCCGCGGGCCCTCACCCAGTTACCAACCAGATCCAACCAGATCCCACCCGCGCGCCCTCACCCAGTGACCAACCAGATCTCCCCGCGGGCTGCGCGCCCTAACTGTGCCCCAACCAGGGCCCCCCTGGGGCCGCGCGCCCTCACCCAGGCAGCCGAGCACGTCGCAGGCGACAGCGGCGCGCAGGATCCGGGTGGATGCGGGGGCGCGAGCCGCAGCCGGCGGGGATGGGGGGGACCCCGCGGGGGCCGCGGGCCGGCGGCCGGGCAGCAGCTGCAGGAGGCCGAGCGCCAGGCGGAGCGCGCCGCTGCCCAGGCACAGCGCGTTGAAGGCCCGCGGCTGGAAGCCCAGCACGAGCTGCGTGGCGGCGTCCCGCGTGGGGCAGCAGAAGGTCCCGAGGCGCGGGGAGGCCATGTCGGTGCTGAAGCCGCGGCCCAGGTCTGCCAGGACCCGCGGGCCGCCTGGGTCATGTGCGCCGGCCCGGCGGGGGGCATCATGTGCTCTGGGCTCCCCCCTGCCCCCCGCCCCTCCGGGGTTGGCAGAAAAGGCGCGGGCGCGGTGGGGCCCTGCGCCCTCTGCGAGGCCACGAGGCCTCATCCGGGCGATGCTTGATCCTGAGGGGGTGCGGGAGGGGCGCCAGAGGTCGGGAGTCAGCCTTCTCCCCTTTCACCAAACCTCCCAGGGCCTGGATTCTGCCCCCAAACTCCATCTCCTCTTACTGATCTTCCAGAAAAGCCCGCCTCGCGAGCCTGATCTCCCCTGAGGGGGCGCTGACGTTCCTAATGAGAAGGTTTGCAGGCACCAGGCGACCAGGAGCGGGGACTGGTGCGGCTGCGCAAAAGCAGTGCTTTATCCTCGCTGCACACCCCTCCCGCAAGGAAACAGGCCACAGAGGCAGCGTTTGCGTTTAAAATCCACGGATGAACCTTAAAGAAAGGGAGACTGGGCCTAACCACATACAGACACACACACACCCACACCTCACACCCACACACATACACACACCCATACACACACATACACACACCCATACACACACCACACACACACACACACACACATACACACACACACATACACACACCCACACACACTCCACACACACATACACACACCCATACACACACACATACATACCCATACACACACCACACACACCACACACACACACACATATACACACACCCATACACACACCACACACACCCATACACACACACCACACACACACAACACACACACACACACCACACACACCCATACACACACACACACACACACACACCCACACGCACACACACCACACCCCCACAAAAAACACACCACACACACATACACACACCTGTACACACACAAATACACGCACACACACACACACACACACACACACATACACACACCCATACCACACACACCCATACACATACACACACACACACACACACGCTCCCTATCAAATCTGTTCCATTCGTTACTCAGCTCAGCGGTGTGGGTTCGCTTTTGACATTTGAAAGGAACTTCCAAGAGTAATTCTGTTCAGAAAGGAATGTTATTCAAGTGTGTCCAGATTTTCTTAACTGCTGTAATTGTCTGCATGGTTCACTGTACATTGAAAATCATGCTTGATTCCAGACACATGAAAGTTTCAAAATTGCATCAGTAGGAGTAGTAAGCATATAGAGTGCAGCTTACAAAGCTCTTTATGGTTGAAAATGAAAGAGCCGCTTCCGGGTTGTGGCTCTGCTAACCCAGGCTTTGTTTAAAAACAAAACCCAGCCCGGCCGGGGCGGCTCAGTGGTTGAGCGACGACCTCTGAACCAGGAGGTCAGGGTTCCATTCCTGGTCCGGGTTTCGTGTCCCATCCCCAGTAGGGGGCGTGCAGGAGGCAGCTGATCAATGTTTCAGGCCGCTTTCTCTCTCTCTCTCTCTCTCTCTCTCTCTCTCTCCCTCTCTCTCCCTCCCCCTCCCTCTCTGTGAAATCAATGAAAACAAAACACAAAGGCCTCTGTTGTATTTCTCACCAGCAATAAGCCCAGCAGGTCCATTGGCAACCCCGAAGCGGACACCTTTGCCCGCCCCCCCCCCCCCCCCCCAGGAAATGGGCGGCTCTCCGGGTTTCTTCCCATCGCCTAAGGGCAAGGTGTAAACGCTGAGGGTGCCCTCCCCACCCCCACCCCCGCACCCCCAGTGCCACCCCAGCTTTGCGGTTTGAGGCGCTGGGGACCAGGGGACCGGCTTCCCGTCCCCGGGGCCGGCAGGCCGCGCTGCCAGCGGGGAAGCAGGGCCCCGAACAAAGGCCGCCACTTCAAAGGGCCGCCCGCACGCTGGGCGCCGCCGCCGCTCACAGGCCGGGACGGACTGACGTCGGCGGGGCCGGCCCCGCTCCTCCCCGGTCCGCGCCTGCGTGCAGACCGTGGGAAAGCCCGCGGAACCGCCCCCGACGCCCGGTCCTAGCGAGCAGCCGCCTCTGCGGGGAGCCTGGGGCTGGGCTTTGCAACGTGAACATGAAAAGGCAGCCTCCGGGTGTCGCCCTAACACCGGGGTTCGGGTGGCCGATCCTTGCAAAGGCGTCCCTGCCTCAGAGTCCCCGCTTCGTGCCCCAGCTGCACACACCCCTCTGCCGCCCGCGGGCCACGCTGCGTGCCCTGCGCGACTGTGGCGCCCAGTGTTCAAGGGAGCGGACGCCGGGGCATCCCTGGTCAGGATCACCTCGGGAGGAAACTTACCCATGGGCAGGATCAGCTAGGCCAGTGGTCGGCAAACTCATTAGTCAACAGAGCCAAATATCAACAGGACAACGATTGAAATTTCTTTGGAGAGCCAAATTTTTTAAACTTCAACTTCTTCTAACGCCACTTCTTCAAAATAGTCTCGCCCAGGCCGTGGTATTTTGTGGAAGAGCCACACTCAAGGGGCCAAAGAGCCGCATGTGGCTCGCGAGCCGCAGTTTGCCGACCACGGAGCTAGGGGCCTATGCTATGGATGGGCCCCGAGCCAACCTGCACAAGGAGGGATAGCAGACTACATTTCTTTTTGTTTTTTAAAGAGATGTGCTTTATTTTTTAAATATATTTTCATTGATTTCAGAGAGGAAGGGAGAGGGAGAGGGGGGTAGAAACGTCATTGATGAGAAAGAATCATAGATCGGCTGCCTCCTGCACGCCCCCTACTGGGGATCGAGCCCACAACCCGGGCATGTGTCCTCAACCGGAATGGAACCCGGGACCCTTCAGTCTGCAGGCTGACGCTCTAGCCACTGAGCCAAGCCAGCGAGGGCCAGACTACATTTCTTAACTGTCCAACAAGTCAGAGGCAAGTTGAAATTAGCCTGGAAAATCAACCTGAGACAGTGCAATAATACACACCAAGGCACACAGGTGAAGTGCACAGGCTCACACAGGGGGACACATGTGGAAGTGCGCACAGGTCAGCAATACAAGAGGACACTGCAGCCCGGCCGGCGTGGCTCAGTGGCTGAGCGTCAACCTAGGAACCAGGAGGCCACAGCTCAATTCCCCGCAGGGCACAGGCCCGGGTTGTGGGCTGGATCCCCAGTAGGGGGCGTGTGGGAGGCAGCCGATCCATGATTCTCTCTCATCATGGATGTCTTTCTCTCTCTGTCCCCCTCTCCCTTCTTCTCTGACATCAATAAAGAGATATAATTTTTTAAAAATATATGTTATTGATTTTTTTACAGAGAGGAAGAGAGAGGGACAGAGAGAGAGAAACATCGATCAGCTTCCTCCTGCACAACCCCCTACTGGGGATGTGCCCGCAACCAAGGTACATGCCCCTGACCGGAATTGAACCTGGGACCCTTCAGTCCGCAGGCCAATGCTCTATCCACTGAGCCAAACCGGTTTCGGCGAGATATAATTTTTTAAAAATAGATGCTGACAAATGAATCAACATCCGCCCGAGCCAAAGAGCATTCTGAACGCAAATGCCCAGTCAGGGGTGCAGGCCCGCGGCTGGCAGTGGTGAGTAACATCCTTCTGGCTGGGGAACCCCCGGGAGCGAGCACTGTCTGGGACTCACTTGGGACCGAAGTCAGGATGCTGGGAGGAAAAGGAAGCACATGGAAGAGGAAGAAGCCAGATAAGGACCGCGGGGACAAACAAAGTGACTTGTGCTGAGAAAGAAAGCACTTCCGGAGAATGTTCTGGAAGAAGCTGCAGGAAGGCTCCCGGGGTGGAGATGAGAGAGCCCAGGGCTCCGAGAAAGCAACGCCCACTCGCGCTCTTGGCACCGGGAGCAGGTGACCGCCTCCGACGGGCCCATCCAATCACAGCGGACCCCACCTCGTTACACACCGTTTCAAACGCTTTCTCCCCGACAGCAACTGGCCAGTCGCAAAGCTCAAGCGGAAGGCGAACCTGGGTGTGCCGGACAGGGATTCAGTCTTTTTTTCTTCTTTTTTTTCATTTTTATTGATTTCAGAGAGGAAGGGAGAGGGAGAGAGAGAAACATCAATGATGAGAGAGAATCAGGGATCCACTGCCTCCTGCACGCCCCCTACTGGCGATCAAGCCCACAACCCAGTCATGTGCCCTTGACCAGAATCGAACCCGGGACCCTTCAATCCGCAGGCCGACGCTCTATCCACTGAGCCAAACCGGCTAGGGCCAAATTATTTTTTTAAAAAAGGAGAGAGAAATAGTGCCCGAGAGTATACCCTCAGCTCTACTGAGTCACCTCCGCCTGAGAGGGCAGGAAGCAAGACCGGGGGTGGGAAGGAGAGGGTGGCCTTTGTGCTCCGAGAAGAGGAAGAAAATCAAACTCTATCCTCTATGAGGCGGAGGCACGGGTGTTTCCTTTCTTGCTTAAATCTCCACCCCACCCTGTGGCTCATCTTCATTTCTAGTTGGGGTGTGAGGCCTGGGAAGAGGTGAGGGGACACGTCCAAGGTCACGGAGGTGGAAGCCCAGGCCCGTTGCGCCGGAAGCACTTCCTCCAGAGGGCACCCGAGGCTCGTGTCCGTCACCTTGCAAGTCTACAAACCAGCCAGACCCAGGGCGTCGCCTTCTCGCCCCTCCTCTTGAGGCAACCAGGGGTCCGCTTTGGAGACGTTGGGGGCAGGTCGCAGGTGGCCGCATTTGATGCCGTGTGACTATACCTGTACTTTCAAGGAAGGGGATATATACATGTTATATACACTGAGTGGCCAGATGATTAGGCCCACCTGCCGTTTGTAGGCACATTAGCCGTACCCTGCATCGTATGGGATATGGAAGCCGAAGGCCTGTTCGAACACCTTTGCTGTCTGCAGTCACCAAGATAAAACGTCTCCAGTTCACACAGGAATGCAAGGATCGGACAGTCGAGCATTGGAAAAAAGTCACGTGGTCCGATGAATCACGTTTCCAGTTGCCTCATGCAGATGGCAGAGTGAGAATTTCGCGGAAACAGCATGAAAGCATGCACCCCACATGCATGAGCACAACCCTTCAAGCTGGTGGGGGCAGTGTTACGGTTTGGGGCATGTTTTCCTGGCGTGATTTGGGCCCTTTAATTCGTGTGGAACAACGTCTGAATAGCACAACATACCCAAGTATCGTTGCTGATCAAGTTCGTCCCATCATGTTGATGGCGTGTCCCAGTGGAGATGGCTTCTTCCAACAAGACAATGCGCCATGCCACGGTGCTCGCATTGTGCAGGAGTGGTTTCAAGAACATGAGGGAGACTTTACCTTGCTTAGGTGGCCCCCACAATCACCAGATCTCAATCCAGTTGAGCATTTGTGGGACGGAGTTAAAAGAGCCATCAGGCAGCTGGTTCCACAGCCATCCAATCTCACAGAACCGGACAGGGCTATTCATCAGGCATGGCGTCAGTTTCCTCGCATCACCTTTCAACATCTTGTGGAGTCGATGCCAAGAAGAATCGCCGCAGTATTGAAGGCAAAAGGTGGCCCCACGAAGTACTGATGGGGTGGTCATAATAATCTGGTCACTCCGTGTAGCATGTACATAGACATTACATAGTTTAAACTTGTTACCCATGACATAGTTCCGTGTGTATGTACATGTTACATACTTTAACCTTGTTTCAAGTCGTGTTCCTTCTGGAACTCACTGCGGTAACGTGGGGACGCAGTGACCGTCCCGTCTGGGCGGGCTGTCCGCGCTCAGTCCTCATCTCCACGAATCGCGTCTAACAAACCTCACGCGGCACACAGAGGACGCGACGCGCTCCTGCACCACAGCCTGCGGGGGATTTCGAAATGACTGCTTCGCCGCCACCCCAGCGGCGTGAGGAGGGAAGAGGAAACCCACACATTAACCTCAAGGGCTCTGCGGTTAGCGCGCTGGGCGATGAGCGACCGCCCGGCAACCCGGCGCCGCAGGGCTATGTACCTGACCCTGGCCGGGTGGCTCGCTGGTTGGGGCATCATCCTGTACACCAAAGGGCTGCGGGTTTGATTCTGGGTCAGGGCACATGCCCAGGTTTCAGGTTCAATCCCACGTCAGAGAGAATATGGGAGGCAAGCAATCGATGTTTCTCTCTCACATCCATGCTTCTGTCTCTCTCCCTTCCTCTCTCTAAACATAGCCTCAGGTGAGAATTGGAAAAAAAAAAAAGCCAGTCATATGATACTGCTCGTGGCCTTTCTGAAGTGTATAATTATGCAAATGTAAAGAATTACCATGATTGGATTTTTAGAAAGTTACGTGCGCCTGGGGGAAATCTTTAGTGAGCTCTCAAAGTTTGCATACTCTCCTGGCTGCCACTTTATTTTTTATTTTATTTTTATTTATTATTTAAAAAAATATATTTTATTGATTTTTTTTACAGAGAGGAAGGGAGAGGGATAGAGAGAGTCAGAAACATTGATGAGAGAGAAACATCGATCAGCTGCCTCCTGCACATGCCCCACTGGGGATGTGCCCGAAACCAAGGTACATGCCCTTGACCGGAATCGAACCTGGGACCCTTCAGTCCGCAGGCGGACACTCTATCCACTGAGCCAAACCAGTTAGGGCTAGTTTTTATTTTATTTTTATTTATTGATTTTAGAGATGGGCGGGGGGGAAGGGAGAGAGAGAAAGTCGATTTGTTGTTCCACTTATGTATGCACTCATTGGTTGATTTTTCCAAAAGTTGATTTTAGAGAGAGAGGAAGGGAGAGGGAGAGAGAGTCCTGGACCGGCTGCCTCCTGCACGCCCCCTACTGGGGATCGAGCCTGCAGCCCAGGCCTGTGCCCTGACTGGGACTAACCGTGACCACCTGGTGCTCGGGGCAAACAACAGATGCCAACAGCCACCCGCACCCCCCACTACGCTTTTCCTGGGAAAACATTTTGTCTCTGGTAAAGAAGTCGCTGCCATTGAAAATCCTTGCTCGGATCACAATGGATGCGGCCTGCTAACTTGAGCAGTAAGCTCTCCTCTCTCTCTCTCTCTCTCTCTCTCTCTCTCTCTCTCTCTCTCCCCCTCTCATATCTTTGTGGGAGTGGAGCAATCCTCACTGGGCTTGAGGGTGGCACAGAGCCTTCCCCACGCACCCCCACCCCCAGCAGATAGCCAGCCCGCACTGTGGCTCCTTAAGAGCTGTGGCCGGTTTGGCTCAATGGATGGAGTGTCGGCCTGCGGACTGGGGTCCCGGGTTCGATTCTGGTCAAGGGCATGTGCCTGGGTTGAGGGCTTGATCCCCAGTGGGGGGCGTGCAGGAGGCAGCCAATCAATGATTCTCTCTCATCATTGATGTTTCTTTTTTTTCCCCAATTTTTTAAATTAAGGTATTATATGTGTACATATCTTACCATTGCCCCCCCCCACGTCATTGATGTTTCTATCTCTCTCTCCTTCTCCCTTCCTCTCTCTGAAATTAATAAAAATATATATATAAAAAAAGAGTGGCCGCTGGCACGGGGGCGGGGTGCCCCCCCCCCCCCCGCTGGGGGCTTTAGCCACGGCCCCTCCAGACTAACAGGGAGCGCCCTCCAGTGGCCCCAGCCGGGACCCGCGGAGCCCTGGCCATGTCCCCCAGAGAGAGCAGGGCCTCACCCCGGGGACCGGAACTGCTCGTGTGTGTGGCTGCAGGGTCTTTGCACGTGGGAGTCTGAGATGAAGCGACTGTGAGGTCTGAGCACAGAATTGGATCCCCCCCTCCCCTGGGAACTGACCTTTAGGCCACTTCACAACCGACATTCCCTTTCGCTGAGACCACATTCCACTTGCTAAGACCTTTATCTCTCCCCTCCGGACTTTCCCAGGATCCGGCCCCGCCCAGAGAGCTTCCCGCTGAACCCCCCTCCCCCCAGAGTCCTTTAAACCCTCTGACTGCCCGTTGCTGGGGGCTGGCGCCATTTGGGGCTCAGCCCACGTGGTCTCCAGGTGACCCAATACATTCATGATCCCTCACCACATGCACTCCTCCTTCGGCGACCCTGACAGCCCCCTCACCACCACCCCGGTTCCTGCAGGTGGCCCTGCAGTGTCCCCCGAGTGTCCTCCAGGCCGAGGGAGGTGGGGCCCGGGCAGAGGACAGAGGCTGTGAGGACAGGGGTAGAGATCGGAGGGGTGCGGCCACCAGCCCAGGAATGCTGGCCACCAGACAAGGAGGGGCAGGGCACAGGCTCGCCCCACAGCCTTGAGGGCCCGCCCTGCTGACCTTGAGTTCACACTTCTGCCTCCGGGACACAAGTCGCCTGTTTTGAGCAGGTGACAGTGATGTGTGACAAGAGCCAGCCCTAGGCAACGACAGTGCCCCAGAGGCGCCTACATTTCCCCGTGCCCCAAAGGCACTCAGGGCTGACTGCCTCACCTGCCCGCGGCCTCCAGGCGCCACTCATCAGGCACTCAACTCAGTTCTTCAGCCAGAAAGCCACTCGTCTGTTTTTTTAAAACATATTTTTATTGATGTCAGAGAGGAAGGGAGAGGGAGAGAGAGAGAAAACATCTGTGATGAGAGAGAATCATGGATCGGCTGCCTCCTGCACGCCCCACACTGGGGATCGAGCCCGAAACCCGGGCATGTGCCCTGACCAGGAATCAAACCATGACCTCCTGGTTCATAGGTCGACAACCACTGAGCCACGCCGGTCAGGCAAGCCACTTGTTTTTGATCCCCCACTTGCCACCGTGTGCTCGCGCGCGCACACACACACACACACACACACACACACAGATATGCACAGACACGCACACGTGTGCACACACACGCGCACACAGACACACACACATACACCCTGGGGAGGGGACGTTGAGGCTCAGAGATTCACAATGAACCGGGTTGGGCCAGATTTCTGCCTTCCAGCCCTGAGGCTGCCAAGCTCCCCACCAAGAGGGTCCTGGGTCCTGATTTCCACGTGCGGAGCCCAGCCCAGCCCAGGTCCTCTCAGCCTGCGAGAGAACAGCTCCCATTCCTCCTCCTGGAGGTGCCGGAAACGCTTCAGGGAGAGGAGAGCAGCGGCCGGGCCGCCTCCGGTGTCCCTAACCCTCTCCCCTCCCGCCTGGTCACTGAGCCGCCCTTCTGCACGGACCTGCGCTCCAGTTGGCTCGTGGCGGCTGCTTGCTTTGTGTCCGCAGCTGGAGATGCTCTAGAAGGCCACGCTCCGGGCCTGCTCTCGAAGGCCAAACTGCAGATCAGCCAACGTCTTTCTAAAGCTGTCTTCTAAAGCATGAAACTTTGAAAATAGTGGCGGCACCTAAGTACCCCCTCTTAAACGCTCCCGATTTGAAAAGGTAAGTGTTGTGTGATATTGTGATGAGCTGTTGATGGTTCTCTGAAAGTTGGTTCAGTTTGCCTTTTGTTTATTTAAATATATATATTTGTATTGATCTCGAGAGGAAGGGAGAGGGAGAGAGAGAAACATCCATGATGAGAGAGAATCATGGATCGGCTGCCTCCTGCACGCCCCACTACTGGGGATCGAGCCTGCAACCTGGGCATGTGCCCTGACCAGGAATCAAACCGTGACCTCCTGGTTCACAGGTCGACTCTCAACCACTGAGCCACACCGGCTGGGCCAATTTGCCTTTTATTGATTAATTCATTTACTATTGGTAAACATTTATATTAAGAATATGTTTTAACCCCCGTTTATTTAGTCTCTTCACGGCCCACACTCTAAACAGCGCATGCGTCCTAACAACGGAAGAAGGGAACTCACAGGCCTGGCGTAGCCTCCAGTTTTGCAGGCAAAGCTTCCCACCGGAGGTTTCGGCCTCCTTCCTATTGGCTGTTGCTGCCTGGCGATCGAGGGAGCCTCCCAGTGTGGCCAAGTGTCTAGACCCCCTACAGAGGCACGTCCACGCCCTCCCCGGGGGACCCACGGGGAGAGAGCGGCAATGCACTCTGGGCAGGGGTTTCAACCCTCATCCGCGGCAGAACTGCCCTCCGCTGCCCACCCTGGCCTCGGTCCTGCAGGGGGAAGGCGAGTCCTTCAGCGGCTTGGCTCAGTGACCCCGGGCCGGCCGCTTAATCCCTCGTGGAAGGGGGTGATGGAGGCCCCGGAGAGAGCGTGCTGAGAGGACCTGAGTCCATTTACAGAGTGCGCCTGGCACCCTGGCCGCTGCCCCTCCCAATGGTAACATCTCCCAACCTGAGAGCACAATATGTTAACACTGATACAGTGACACACGCCACCAAGTGCACTCAGATTTCCCAGTTTACAGCACCCTGTGTGTGCGCATTTATTATTATTTTTTAATCCTCACCTGAGGATATTTTCCCATTGATTTTTAGAGAGAGCGGAAGGGAGAGAGAGAGACAGAGAGGAACACCAGTGTGGGAGAGACACATCGATTGGTTGCCTCCCACCTGCCCCAGACCAGGGCCGGGAACCTACAAGGGAGGTATGTACCCTTGACCGGAATCGAACCCGGGACCCTTCGGTCGGAAGGACGACCCTCTATCCTGTGTTTTCCGATGGTCTTAGGCTCTACAGCAGCGGTTCTCAACCTGTGGGTCGCGACAGGGTCGCCTAAGACCATCGGAAAACACAGATATTTACATGACGATTCATAACAGTAGCAAAATGACAGTTATGAAGTAGCAACGAAAATAACTTTATGGTCGGGGGTCACCACAACATGAGGAGCTGCATTAGAGGGTCGCGGCATTAGGAAGGTTGAGAACCGCTGCTCAACTAGAGGCACTGAGGACCCCACAGCTGGAGGGCATTCCTGGGCCAGTGGGCGCTGCCCAGCCTCGGGCAGGTGCCAGGGGAGTCCGCACTCATTCCAGTCGCCTGGATGTCCAAGAGCTGCCATGGAACCCTGACCGCAGAATGCAGACCCCTCACTTGACCGCCGAAGACACCAGGGTTGGAGTCCCTCTTCCTGCCTCCTCCGTGGCAGAGGCCAGACAAGGCCCGGGCCTCGGAGTCTGTCCAGTGCTGTCCGCCTTGACCTTGCCGCCGTCCCAGCGCCGTCACCTGCTGACAGCCGGCCGGATGGGGCTGCCTGGAGGAAACAGGCGTCCAGCAGCGTCCGGCCTCGGAGCTGCAAACGGCAAGAAGACAATTGTTTTTTGCAAAGCATGCAAATACCTAGAGGCTGCGATTTCTTGACCCGGACTTTCGTGGCCATTGAGAAAGAGGCAGGAAGAGGTGGCGCGGCCGTTCATGTCATAAACAGGCGGTGATGCCAGCCCAGCACGCACTGCCCTTGCAGGAGAGGCCGCCCTGGGGCGCTACGTGGCAGCGGCGGAAACCCCTGCCAGTGAACTGGGCTGGAAGGGGCAGCTCGGCTGGGATGGGGCCGTGGGAAGAGCCCGCAAGAAGCCATTCCTTGCCTGGCGGGCGGGGCCCAGTGGCTGAGCGCTGACCTTGGAACCAGGAGGTCCCAGTTCCATTCTGGTCAGGGCACATGCCCAGGTGCGGGCTCCATCCGCAGTGGGGGGTGGGGAGGGCGTGCAGGAGGCAGCCGATTCTCTCTCATCATTGATGTCTCTCTCTCTCCTCCCTCTCCCTTCCTCTGTGAAATCAATAAAAATGTTTTTTGTGTTTCTTTAAAGATGCCATTCCCGCCCTAGCTGATTTGGCTCAGTGGATAGAGCGGCGGCCTGCGGACTGAAGGGTTCCAAGTTCGATTCCGGTCCAGGGCACAAGCCCGGGTTGCAGGGTCGATCCCCAGTGGGGAGCAAGCAGGAGGCAGCCGATCCATGATTCTCTCATCATGGATGTTTCTCTCTCTCTCTCCCCTCTCCCTTCCTCTCTGAAATCAATAAAATATATATTTAAAAAAAGGTGCCATTCCTCATCTGGGCTGTGCGCTGCAGGAGGGGCTGTGTGGGCGGGTGGGCAGTCCCTCCGGGGACAGGGCCGGCGCTGGGACCCTGGCTGCAGGGGGCGCCCCTCCCCAACTCTCCGGACGGTGTGGGCGCGCGGGGCGCTCCCGGGACCCACAGCCCCGGCCGCTTCCGGCCTCACCTGCGCCGCCCAGGTCCCCGCCCGCGGGCCGCGCCCACAAAGGCGGCGGCGCAGGGCCGGCCGCGCGCCCCAAGATGGAGCCTCCGGGGACTCCGGCTGCCGTCCGGCCCGCCCCGCGCGGGAGCTCCCGCCGTCTCACCTGCCGCGCCTCGGTCTCCCCGGAGGCGGGCTGACGCGCCCCGGACCCCCGACGGCCTCCGGCGCCCGCGCGGGGAGACGGGCGAGGCGTCGGGCCGCGGACCCGGGCCAGCCCCCGCCCAGAGCGCGCGCCCCCGCTGCCCTGCCCGCCCCGCTCCCCGCGCGCCCCGCCCCCTGCCCGCCGCGAGCCCCCCGCGCCAGCCCGCGCCCCGCCCCGCCCCGCCGGCCCGCCCCCTCCGGCCCGCCCTCCGCCGCCGGCCCTCCCGCTCCCTCCCGGCGCGGCCGGCACTTTGCTCTCAAGTTGCAGCGCAAGTTCGCCGGTGGCCGGCGGCGGGGCGGGCGCCCGCAGCCTCCCAGCCTCGGCCAGCCGGGACTCCCGGGGTGCATGGGCGCGGGCCCGGGGTCTCAGGGGCCTGGCTGCCTGCGCGCCCCGTGCCATGGAGGGCGCCGAGCCCCGCGCGCGGCCCGATCGCCCGGCCGAGGCCGAGGGGCGCACGGCGGACGGCGGGCGCCTGGTGGAGGTGCAGCTGAACGGCGGCGCCCCGTGGGGCTTCACCCTGAAGGGCGGCCGCGAGCACGGCGAGCCGCTGGTCATCACCAAGGTAGGGCGACCGCGGGCCCCGCGCGGTGACAGCCCGCGGGCGGGCGGGGGGCTCGGAGGGGGTGGGGGCGCCGGAGGGAGCGGAGCGTTCGCGCCCCGGGCTCCAGGACGCGCGTCCGGCCGGATCCCCCGTGGGGAGGTGGCCTGCGGGCCGCGGGTAGGTGTGCGGTCCGGGCGCCCCCCCCCCCCCCCCACCTCCGCCGCTCCTCGGGGCTCCCAGCCCTGCTGGCTCCGGCGCCGCCAGAGTGTAAATGGCTCCTGTTCCGGGTCCCCTCCCCTCCCCCTCTGGGAAGGAGCCGGACGGGGTCCCTGGCCACTCGCCGTCTGGCGGGCAGCGGCCTGCACCTGTGGGGCTGCCCGGAGGCCGGGGAGAGACGCTCCCACGTGCCCAGGGGCGGACGGAGCCGCCCCAGCCGCGTGCGCCTCTGTGGACCCTGGGTTGTGCACCCCTCGGACCCGCGCCCTGATCACTGGGCAACGCAGCCCAGCAGCTGCCGCCAGCCCAGCTTCTCGATTGCCATCAGCCCATCAATATTTACTGCCTTTCGGCTTCCAGTTGCCCGGCGCTTGGAGACCCGCAGAAGCTACGGGAACTTCTCAGCGCCTTTCTGGACGTGGAGTTCCAGCTCCAGAAACGCTTCCCAGCGTGTCCCGGGGGGAATGGGTTTCCCCTGGAGGAGATGGGGAGAGGGGCTGCTTTAGAACAGAATTCTCTGGTCTCAGAAACAAAGCCCACCTCGAAGTGGACCCGCCGAACCTATGAAAACGCGCAAACAACAGCCCAGTCTTCCTGTTTTCTTCGGGCTCCAGGGGTGGCATGGCGCGTGGAGCGGGGAAGGGTTGGGCAGGTCGTTCCCAGGGACAAAGTGCCGTTTACGGTGTGAAAGTGCGTGGCTGCGGGGAGCGAGTGAAGGTGACCTGTGGGTCCTGTGGGCCCTCCTGCTTGCCCGGTGCGGGGAGAAGCCTGGTGATGGTTAACCCGCCCTCGGCCGTGGATTTGGGAAGTGGCTTTGTTGTTCCCATAGCCAGGGAGCCATCCAGCTTCTCTTGCTTTCGCTCAGGTTTATCTTTGCGGAACTGCAGAATGGGGGGGGAGGGGGGGGGCGGCGTGGTGAGAGGGCGCTGACTTGGTGTTGAACTGTGTGCTCCTGGGAAAGATGGGGGGCAGGCATTGTGACCTGGCCCAGCAAGGGCTCGCTCCCCGCATGTTTGAGTATGAAAGCGCATTTTGTCTGTATCTATTTAAAAAAATATATCTTTGTGTATCAACTTTTTTTTAAATTAAAAATTTTTTTTTTAGAGAGAGAGGAAGGGGGAGAGAGAAACATCGATCGGTTGTCTCCCATATGCGCCCAGACTTGGGATCGAACCTGCAGCCTAGCTAGGTGCCCTGACCGGGAATCGAGCCCACAACCTTTTGGTGTATGGGAGGATGCCCCAACCCACTGAGCCACCCAGCCAGGGCTTGCCTGTCCCTTTTAAAGGTTTTACAAGGCATTTCTGATGGTAAAATTAAAGATAGTGGGTAAATTACTCAGACCGTTAGTATCGCATGTATCCTTTTTAAGAAAAGATACACGATTCAACAGTCACGGTGGGGCGGAAGTAGGGTGACCGCTGCTTGTATGGAAAAGAACACAGTAATTAATAACAATACCGGAATCAGCTGGCTGAGGACGCGCAGCTGTAAACGCACGTTTGCCCCGCCCTGTGTCTTCAGAGCAGATGGAACAAGTTGTAAAACATGATTGAAGGTGAAGTCTTCCTTTTTGGCCTGACACCAGTGACAAAGCTGCAAGTCACTTTACAACTTATTTGTTTGACCAGAAGCTGATTAAGGGGGACCCAAAGCACCTCCCCCTTTCTACAGGTACCCCAAGTTCTCCCCCCTTCTTTTTGCTTAACATTTTTTTTTGTTTTTCAGTTACAGTTGACGTATAATATTGTATTAGTTCCCGGTACACAACCTCGTGATTAGACATTTATATAAGTGGCGAAGCGATCACCCTGATAAATCGAGGACCCATCTGGCAACAGGTACCCCGAGGGCAAAACATCCCAGTGGCCTCCTGTTCTCCGTGTCTAAGAGGACCCCAAAGTTCTAGAAACCCCAGGGTAGTGGCCTCCTGTTCTTCGTGTCTAAGAGGTGCCATTCCGGAAACCGAAGGCGGGGGGGGGGGGGGGGAGGGGGCAGTAGCACCGGCAGACCCCGGGGCCTCCTCAGGCTGCGAGGCCCTTGCTCCTGAGGTGGCCTGTTGTCCGCTCCCACGTTGCTAAGGTTTTTTCGGGAACATTTTTGTGGCTGGGCCAGTAGCAGTGTGCGCGCAGGCTTTCTGCATTGTGCTTCGGGATTTGACAGACTCAGATGCTTGCGATCCTTATCTGAGATGCTCACTCGTCCCTCCCGTTAACCGCTGCTTCGTTTTTATAGCGATTCGAGGAGATTTGTGGTTTCTTTGCTCAGGAGGGAGAGGATTCCGAGCAGCTGGGGCCTGGGTTCTAAATGTCCACGCACACGTGTAAGGGCGCACACGCGGGCTCGCACATGCACACACGGAACGGTATTGACAGTATCTACATAACTGTCTTTTCTCCGGGGTTATAGTGTCAGGGATGCTCACTTACAATTCAGCAGCTGGCAACTACGGGAAACTACCACGTTGTTAGGAAAGGATGGAGGAGAGCGGGTCCAGCTCTAACCACTTAGAGCGGGCGTCCTCAGACTACGGCCCGCGGGCCACAGGCGGGGGTTTTTGCCGTGTTGTTTTTTTACTTCAAAATAAGCTAGGTGCCGTGTGCATAGGAATTTGTTCATAGTTTTTTTTTAAACTATAGTCCGGCCCTCCAACGGTCTGAGGGACAGGGAACTGGCCCCTGTTTAAAAAGTTTGAGGACCCCTGCCTTAGAGGATGGAGAGAGACGGACAATTCAGCAGCTGGCAGTGAACTACCACGTTGTTAGGAAAGGATGGAGGAGAGCGGGTCCAGCTCTAACACGAGGGTGGAGATAGACTTCTGTGATGAGTATTGGGGACACTTGTTTCACAGCAGAATTTGGATAAACCTGAGCTCGGACCCCTCCTTTCCCTATCTTCAGGTCTCATTAGCTAGGAATTCTTCTAATCGACTTATTGCCCTTAAAAAACTTGGTGATTAGCCCTGGGTGGGTGGCTTAGTTGGTCATCCCATACATGAGAAAGGTTGTGGGTTCGATTCCTGGTTAGGGCACATACCTAGATTGGGGGTTTGATTCCCGGTTAGGGCACATACCTAGATTGGGGGTTTGATCCCTGGTCAGGTGATATGGGAGGCAACTGATCTATGCTTCTCTCTCTCCCTTCTTCTTTCTCTCAAATCAATAAACATAGCCTGGATAGTGTGACTCAGTGGTTGAGCATTGACCCAGGAACCAAGAGGTGACCAGTTTTATTTCTGGTAGGGCACATGTCTGGGTTGTGTGTTTGATCCCCACTAGGGGGCGGGCAGGAGGCAGCTGATCCATGGTTCTCTCTCATCATTGATGTTTCTATCTCTCCCTCTGCCTTCCTCTCTGAAATCAATAAAATCTCTCTCTATAAAAGGCTGATATGCAAAGTGTCCCCTTGGGAGTTCGATTGCTTGCTGTGATGTGTGCTGACCACCAGGGGGTGGTGCGGAACGAAGGAAGGCCCTGGCTGGCAGCCTGCGGCAGGGAAGGGAGGCCCCAGCCAGCAGCCGGAAGGCCCCGATTGGCCCTGATTGCTGGCCAGGCCTAGGGGCCCTACCTGTGCACGAATTTTGTGCACCGGGCCTCTAGTAAATAAACAAACATATCCTTCGGTGTGGATTTAAAAAACAACAACTTTGTGACTAAATGATGTATATATTCGAGCCCTGGGGTCTTAGCGCCTTTCCGATCTGACAGAACCTGGCTGGGAGGAGCTGGACCCAGTGTGAGGACGCCTGTGACAATGAGGTCTCGTTAGAAAGCCTCACAGAGTGTGCATCTTAGAGCTGGGAGGGGTGCCCCACCAGGCTGCCTCAGGCCCTGGCCTTCAGAGGGAGGCCTCGGGGAGCCCACTGGATAGATGTGCGTTGGGGTCACCAACCTGGCGAGTCTTGAGAACGACCTGGAAGATCAGCTCTGGGCTCCGAATGTCCCTGCTTTCCCTGCAGCCGGGGCACCTGCTGTTGTGGGCCGGGCGCGGCCGTGCCATCCTGAACGACTCACACCCATGTGGCCGCAGTTTCTAAACCTGCCGCTCTGCCCTTTGGGCGGGGTTGTTCTCGCTGGGGGGCTGACCTGCGCATTGTAGGATGTTTAGCAGCATGCTACTCACTGGCACCCCCTCTCCAGGGGTGACAACCAGAGGACCCCCTCCAGCACGTCCCCTGGGTACCCTTTTCCTCGCACAGTCCCCAGGTGGCACCTCTGCTTTGGGAGGGTCTTCGGGTCTAAAGCGCAGGCCTCAGTTGAAGACACGGGCTGTGGGGCCTTCCGCCCGGAGGCCCCTGGTGAGGCCAGCCACTGCCTGGAGGGCTGTTTTCTCCCCGGCTGGCCCTGATAAAAGGCTTTATTTACATAGCAAAACTCAAACAAATACTTGCTTCGTCCGCAGTTTTGTAGCCGGAGAAAGGAAATCGGAGGAGCCAGCACCGGCCGTGCGCCTTTTACAGGCCGTCAGGGGCGGCTGGTGGGCTGTCCCTGGGTGAGTGTGAGCGAAGGGGATCCGGCTTCCCGGGAGTGGCATCCCTGGAATTTGAAGTGCCTGTGTGAAGTGCCCCAGACCCCCACTGCCTTTACTGGGGCTGCAGACCAGCCCGCTGCTCCCCAGCCATGTGTGTCCTGGGAACACGCAGCGCTGGCTTGTGTGTGTGGCCAGGGCCTGTGAGGGGGTCCCGTGCACCAGGTCCCTGCACAGGGTCCCGCTGCCCGTTCCTTTCCCCATCAATCCAGCAAGCCTGGACCGGCAGGGGCTCCGTGGTTGAGCGTCAGCCTATGAAATGGGAGGGGTCAGGGCACACGCCCGGGTTGCAGGCTCGATCCCCTGTGTGGGGCGTGCAGGAGGCAGCCGATCGATGACTCTCTCTCTCTCATCATGGATGTTTCTGCCTCTCTCTCCCTCTCCCTTCCTCTCTGAAATCAATACAAATATATATATATATATATAAAACAAAACAAAACACTGTCAGTGGGAGTGGGGAATGGGGGAAGCTCATTGCTAAAATGTCAGAATTCTGAGAAAGCACCCCCTGCAGCCTCGGGAATGTTTGTGAAGGGAAGGAATGAAGCCAGGCCTTCCCCTGGGCCTGTCTTGAGGCGCCCCCCTCCCCCAAGAATGCCAGAGCCTCGGCCAGCAGCCCCACAGGAGACTGATGGGCCTGGCCTGCTCCCAGGGGCGCGCCCACGGCAGGTTGCCTTGGGCCGTGTCTGGTCGCCCTCGGGGAGCACAGCCGCCCTGGGCGGTGGGAGGGCTGTGGGCTGGGCCACCCTGTCCAGTGTCCTGACTCACCCGCTCTGGGGGTTCTGCCCATTAGCATTTCCCGGGATGTGAGAGAGCCACAGCCGTGCTTTCTGGTTTGGGGGGTGTGCTCCACAGCAGGTGGCATGTGTCCTATGTAAATCGAGGGCTCAGGGCCAAGATGGGCCTCGCCGGTGGGGGGCGAGGACAAGGCTCGTTCTATGGGCCATGCTGTCCTGGTCACTGGGGACCTGGGGACCCTGGGCCGGACAGCTTGTCCTGATGGGCTTCTCTTTGTCCCCAAGAACCAAGTCCTTTATCAGTGCTGAGAGCAGGTTTGAAAGTGAGGAGGTGGGACTCTGCAGGGCCACGGGACGGATGGGGTCAGCCTTCCTGGGGTTCCCCCTGAGGGCTGGTGCCCGGGGCCTCGAGGTTCCACGGGTGGAGGGATCTTTCTCTTAGAAATAGATTTAGCTTCCGCAGCCGGCGTGGATCAGTGGTTGAGCTTCGACCTAGGAACCAGGAGGTCACGGTTCGATTCCTGGTCAGGGCACAGGCCCGAGTTGCGGGCTTGATCCCCAGTAGGGGGCGTGCAGGAGGCAGCCGATCCATGATTCTCTCTCATCATTGGTGTTTCCCTCTCCCTTCCTCTCTCTAAAAAAAGGAAAAAAAACCCCATTAATTTAGCTCAACTCCCCTATAAACCCAGAGGCTCGCCGTGTGTGAAAGCTACGGACGTAAGCTGTGCCTCACTCCCAGGCCGCGTGGCTGGGCCCTTCTGGTCCAGTCTGAGTACCTCCAGCGGCCCCGACAGTCTTGGGGGGGTGGGGGGCGGGGAGGGAGGGCAGGCAGAGGAGAGGCTCCCTGCTGTGGTAAAGGCCGTCTTCCTAGGGCCGCCCTCCTGCCAAGGCTGTTCTGAGTCAGCTGAGAATGAACCTGGCTTTGTGGGCCGCCCCCCCCCACCTTCGACGGGATCGTTTGAGGGTGTCAAGGCCGAACAGACCAGTTTGATTCAGGTCTTTCTTCTTTTACTTTCAAACGCTGTAGCCAGGCGGGGAGGGGGGGCGGGGGGTGGCAGGGAGGGGGAGCGCTGGAAAGAGGAATTTGCAAAGCACTTTCCCCCGCTGAAGGCTTTGGGAAGAGCCCCGGGCTGCCTGCTGCCCGCTTGGGGCTTCTCAGACCGCTGCTCTGGGCTCCGCTCTGTTACCCGATGGTCAGGCATTGGCGTTGTCCGGGGGTAGGGGAGCCGGGGGAGGACATACCTTAGGACAGTGGTCGGCAAACTGCAGCTCGCGAGCCACTTGCGGCTCTTTGGCCCCTTGAGTGTGACTCTTCCACAAAATACCACGTACCCTAATTAAGTTAATAACAATGGACCTACCTATACAGTTTAAGTGTAAAAAATGTGGCTCTCCAAAGAAATTTCAATCGTTGTACTGTTGATATTTGGCTCTGCTGACTAATGAGTTTGCCGACCACTGGTTTAGGAGAAGGACACTCGAATACCATTAAAAAATAATTGGCTCTGCCGGCGGGGCTCAGTCGTTGAGCAGCGACCTGTGAACCAGGACGCTCAACGGTTCGATTCCCGGTCAGGGCACAGGCCCGGATTTCAGGCTCGACCCCCCAGTAGGGGGCGTGCAGGAGGCAGCTGATCCATGATTCTCCCTCATCATGGATGTTCTTATCTCCCTCTCTCTCACCCTCTCCCTTCCTGTCTCTGAAATCAATAAAAACATTTGAAAAAGTGACTATAAGTGTAAAAAAAAAATTGCACTGACCTTTTATTTTCCGTTCAGAGAGATCAGGTTGTTCTGGAAAGTCGGGATTGCAAAGCAGAAGGATCACTTTGTACCTGGGCTGTGTTTTGTTTTATTTATTTATTTATTTAAAAAAATGTTTTTATTGATTTCAGAGAGGAAGGGAGAGGAGGGAGAGAGAGAGAGAGAGAAACATCCATGATGAGAGTGAGTCATGGATCGGCTGCCTCCTGCACGCCCCCTACTGGGGGGTCGAGCCTGAAATCGGGGCCTGTGCCCTGACCGGGAATCGAACTGTGACCTGGTTCACAGGTCGATGCTCAACCACTGAGCCACGCCGGCCGGGCGCTGGGCTGTGTTTTAAATCTCCGGGGTTTTTAGTTGCGGGGGGGGGTCAGCTACCTCTGTTCGTGGGGGTGGGGGGAAGGGTTGCAGACTGGCTTTCTTTTGGGGCAAAGGGGACTGAGGCTTTCAGCTCCGAGGCAGTGGCGAAGGTGAAGGAGAGCCGGGCGGCTGGAGTCGGGAGCTGTAAAGGAACCTGGTACTCACCCAGGGAAGGAAAGGGACACGATGTTGGTGTGTCCTTTGGAGCTTTGTTTTGCTTTTTACCCGGGTGGTTCTGGCACAGTTTAAAGAGTCAGATCGCTCCTCAGGCTGTGGTCACACCGGCCCTCTCCCAGGTCATCTCCTCCTCCCCAGAGACAACTGGAAGCTTTTATAGCTGCTCGCTGCCCGCACTGCTTCCATTCTGCGCTGCCACTGGGGTTTGTTCCTCTGAGAGGCGACTAGTGCCTTCACCTCTCCTTCCCACCGGTTCCCCAGGCACATTTCTGGGGCCCCCACACTCCCACTGGTCGTACTTCCTCATTTTGGTCAGAAGAGGGCTTTTCAGCCTTAGCACGATTGCCATTTGGACCAGATCCTTCTTTGTCGGTTGGGGGCTGTGCACTGCGGGCCGGTTAGCGGCGTCTCTGGTCTCCACCCACGAGATGCCATCAGCAACCCTCATCCTAGTCGTGACCATCACGAATGTCTCCAGACGTGGCCAGATGTCCCTTGGGGAGAAAAGTCATCCTCTTTGAGGACCACTGAACTCATATTTAGTGTTTATTTTGATTGCCAGGATCTGAACCTGGGGGTACGAACTATAATAATCCCGCCCCGCACACACAGGTTTTCATAATCACTAAGGTTAATGATAGTTTGGTTTCTCTGCTTAATTTTTTAAAAAATATATTTTATTGATTTTTTACAGAGAGGAAGGGAGAGAGAGAGTTAGAAACATCAATGAGAGAGAATCATCTATCAGCTGCCTCCTGCACACCCCCTACTGGGGATGTGCCCACAACCAAGGTACATGCCCTTGACCGGAATCGAACCTGGGACCTTTCAGTCCGCAGACCGACGCTCTATCCACTGAGCCAAACCGGTTTCGGCTCTCTGCTTAATTTTTATGTACTTATCACTGATTCATCCTCCAGAGCTTCCCTAATTATGAAAAATCTTTTAATACTTTGAAACACCTGGTGGGGGGAGGTGTTGAAAGTGCCATTGTTTGACCTCAGCAGAGAGTGTGTTGTTTGAAGCCTCAGTTGAAGTTGTCAGCGGGCGCTCTGCGTGTCCCGGCGTCCGGATCCCAGGGGAGGGGACACACCTCTCTGTGTCTTGACCTTTGAACTGGCTCTGATGTTTTCTATCTTATTTTTCATGCCTTTGTATTTGTGTTCTTCTTGGGGACTTTTGTGCAACTTTATCTCCCAGTTTTTCCACCGAGTTTTAAATTTGTGCTCTCAGTTTTTTACAAATGGCCAAGGTTTTGTTCTCGAATGTTCCTTGTTGATACCACACTGATCTTGTTTCATGGGCCTTCTCTCTATCGGTGAGGCTATTTAGCTGTTTTGTGGGGTTTTTTGAGTCTTTCTGCATAGATTCAGTTTCTCTCTCTCCCCTGCTCGGGGGCAGCTCCCCAGTGCCTCTCGGTCGGTCTGTGTGCAGTTGCGGGGAGCGTGTGACTGCGGGCTGTGGGGGCTGTGCGTGGAGGTCTGGCCAGGCTGCTTCGCTGGGGCTCTGGGAAGGCCGAAGCTTCCAGTGTTTCTCGGGGCTGGTCACGTGCTGGTCAGGCAGTACTTTCTTGCTCTCCTGAAAGTCAGCTCCTGGTGTAGGCACATCTGAGAGGCGATGCGGGGCTCCGAGGACCTCTGCCCGCTCCGAGGGGCCCTGCTTTGCTCAGTGAGGCGAGTGTGGGCACCTCCCCCCGCTCCGCTGGCCGCCAGGCTCCCTGGGAGGGAAGGTGCTCACTGCAGCCGCCACCTTGCCCTTGACCTTCCTGACCCTTCATCCTTCAGGCGATGAGACTAGAACTGGGATTTTCTTTCTTTCTTTTTTTTTAAATATATTTTATTGATTTATTACAGAGAGGAAGGGAGAGGGATAGAGAGTTAGAAACATCGGTGAGAGAGAATCATCAATCAGCTGCCTCCTGCACACCCCCTACTGGGGATGTGCCCGCAACCAAGGTACATGCCCTTGACTGGAATCGAACCTGGGACCCTTCAGTCCGCAGGCTGACACTCTATCCACTGAGCCAAACTGGTCAGGGCTAGAACTGGGATTTTCAACCTTTGTCACCTGATGGCACACACGAGCTAATCACCAGAATTCCCCTTCAACCTGGGCATGTGCCCTGACCAGTCCCGCACGTGGTAGAATTCTGTGGCACACCACAAAGTGCGACCTGACAAAAAAATAGGTAGAATTTTGGTTGATTTACAAATAAATTAATGATAATAGTACGCAGCTACCCTTTTTGCTCCAAAGTGACTTAAAAAAAAAATCAGGTGCCTATACTGTAGATAAGATTTCTGGTACCAAGAATGAACCAATCAAACGTAAGCTGATGCGACGTGACCAATAAGATGCAACGCTGGGCACTCACCTGGCCGCTGTTGTGTTGGCTGCTGTCATTTTACTTAACAACAAGGGAAAAGAGGTGAGTGCCCCCGACTGAATATTTGGATATTGCATATTTAAAAAATCCCTGAACTAGAAGCACCCCATCTTTGTATATTGTCGTGGGAATCAAACGAGGTGATATGTGAAGCTAGCCCTAGTGAATGAAATCTCTTCTGCCCCCCTCCTATTTAACCCTGCATCATTAAGATTTTGAAAAGCTGTAAAAAGTAACGTTAGTGTGTTGAACCACTGGCTTACTCTGGAAAATCGTGAGGCTGGATTTTGTATGGCCACATTTCAAGGTGTCTCCTCGAGGTTCTGCTACTCATTTTGACCATTTAGACTGAAAGAAAGCATTTAATTAAAATACACACCCATTCCGGCGCCAGTACAGTCACTGGGCTAGTTACAGCCCAGGGGAGCCATTCTTCCCTCCTTCCCACCCCCCGTTATTTTGAATAATGTTTCTTCTTTCTAATCACATTAACGAAGGGTAGCTCTTTCAGAGCCATTCAGATCAGTGCGGAAGAACACAATTTTATTTCTTTATTCAGAAGAACAGAATTTTAGACAAGTGATTTGGGAAGAGACAATAGTAAGCAAGGTGAAGGTTAAATATTAGAAGTCTTCCAGGCATGGAGTCGGACCCACAGGCATCGAGGAGGGGCTGTTAGCCTCTCCTCCTCGGTCTATATACACTCTTGGACTACATTTCCCAGCTTCCCTTGCAGCTAGGCATGACCATGTAACAATTCTACCCAATCACATGAAGTTGGAAGTGAGGTTTGCCCTTATAGCCGCTCTGCTGTCCACTACTGCTGGTCTGAAGTGAGGATGGCTGGTCGCTGCTCGTCACACGTTTACCCTCCCAGTAGTACCATTATGTGAGCAAGAAACACGCCTGTGTTGTGTTTGGGCCATTACACGTTCCTTGGGTTACTTTCTATAAGAGTTAGGCTAGGCCAGTGGTCGGCAAACTCATCAGTCAACAGAGCCAAATATCAACAGTACAACGATTGACATTTCTTTTGAGAGCCACATTTTTTAAACTTAAACTTCTTCTAACGCCACTTCTTCAAAATAGACTCGCCCAGGCCGGTATTTTGTGGAAGAACCACACTCAGTGGGCCAAAGAGCCGCAGTTTGCCGACCTGGGCTATTCCAACAAATGAAATCCAGAGTGAAATCCAAGATTTCCAGTTAACAAATGGGAAATTTGTCAGCTTTAAGAGACGGAGTGTGGCACAGCCTGTGTGGCTCAGTGGTTGAACCAGGAGGTCCCGGTTCGATTCCCGGTCAGGGCACATGCCTGGGTTGTGGGCTTGATCACCAGTAGGGGGTGTGCAGGAGGCAGCCAATCCATGATTCTCTCTCATCATTGATGTTTCTATCTCCCTCTCCCTCTCCCTTCCTCTCTCTCTAAAATAAAAAATATATTAAAAAAAAAAAAAGGAGAGTAGTATTCCAGTGGCCTCGGGGGGAGAGTGGAATTGGTGTGGGAACTGAGGGCGGGGAGGAGGGGGTCGCTCATGAAAGTCGGGGGAGAAGTTGGGGGTGGGGGCCAGGGGCCTGTGTTGGGGGTGGGGCCAGGGGCCTGGAGCCCGGGACTGGTTGCTCGCAGCCTCTCAGAGCCCAGGTGAAGGAGTTGTTCGCCTGTGGCTTGAAAATGCAGAAGCTGATGAAACTCTGCTCACGCCCGTGTTAATTGTGCATGCGCTTGCAAATTTGTACGCCCCGCGATGCTTATCTGTGCTAATTGCACATAGGCTTGTAAATTAGTACGCACAGCGATACCGTTTTCTCCTGTTGTAGAAGCGTTAACACCATCTTGGAAAAAAGAGAAAATAAAGGAAAAGGTTGATCAGAACAGGTAATGATCGTATTTCTGGTAATAACCCTCTCCTGCCCCCCCTCCCCTGAAGTCTTTGCCTGGCACCACATACATCTGATTATTCAGTGCTTCTGGGCAGTTCTGTTATCGACAATCTTGGGAATCAGGCGGTAGCTTCAAGGAAGCTTCGCTGTGTGCAGCCACTTGGAATGCTAAAAACGCCATGCTTTGTGCTGTGGAATGCACTGAGCCTGTTCCTTAGCTTCCTCTAGGCAGGCCTGTGGAGACAGCCCCAGCTCTGGGAATGGCGTGCTTTGTACTGGCCGGGCAGGTCAGGGTTTCAACCATCTGTGCTTGCTGTGGGTCACGCAGCTTTCCTTTCCTTTCCCTGCGCCGTGGGCCCCCCGGAGTCGGGAATGGAAGGTGGGGAAGGAAACATCTGGGCTTGTCCAGATAGGCCTGCGCTGCTTGGACTGATTGACCTTGTGCGCCTCTAACCGTCAAGATCCGACACGGCTGACGTCCCCAGGGGTTCCGAGCTGGAGCTGGAGGCGGGGGCGGGGAGCAGGATTTCCGGGTCCTTCCCATGTTCAGTGAGGGGTGTTTTGGGGAAAAGTAATTGGAACCTGGGAGCGCTCTGCCGAGCTGTGCGATTTTACCCACCGAGGTGAACTTGACATTGTCTTCCGCTGACTACTGCGGGAGCGTGTGCCCTGGGATGGGAACTGGTTTGCTTCCCAGAGTTTAACCCTCAGATGACTCAGCTGGAAAGATGTCTCCTCCTCCTGAAAGCAGCTTCTTCTTCTTTTTTTTTAAATATATATTTTATTGATTTTTTACAGAGAGGAAGGGAGAGGGATAGAGAGTTAGAAGCATCGATGAGAGAGAAACATCGATCAGCTGCCTCCTGCACACCCCCTACTGGGGATGTGCCCGCAACCAAGGTACATGCCCTTGACTGGAGTCGAACCTGGGACCCTTCAGTCCGCAGGCCGACGCTCTATCCACTGAGCCACATTGGTTAGGGCGAAAGCAGCTTCTTTCGCACGCGTGCCCTCCCCTGGCTCTTGTCCGTCCATCCGCTGCAGTGTTGGTTTCTCGAAGGTCCTTCCCTCGTCTTGCATCTCTCCTCTATGTGATCCCTCTCGTTCCCTAGGAAGATCAGGTGGATGTAGACAACTGTTTTTTGGGGGGTTTGTTTTATTTTTAATTTTTAAAAATATATTTTTATTGATTTCAGAGAGGAAGGGAGAGGGAGAGAGAGAGAGAAGCATCAATGATGAGAGAGAATCATGGATCGGCTGCCTCCTGCACTCCCCCTACTGGGGATCGAGCCCTCAACCCGGGCATGTGCCCTGACCAGGAATCGAACCATAACCTCCAGGTTCATAGGTGGATGCTCAGCCACTGAGCCACGCCGGCCTGGCTGTAGACAGCTGTTGAATCTCCGTGTGCAGTCCTGACCCTGGGCTCGGCCCAAAAACTCAGAGTGATCCAGACGGTGATCATGCATTGACCTTCCCTCACCTCCCTTCTCCTGCATTGCCGTCCTGCCCATAGCTTTGTCCCCAAACCTGGGACTCATCCCTACGTCTCTCCCTCCTGACCTTCCTCAGCCAGCTGAACCCTAGGCTTCGCTCTCAGCCCGGTGATGTCGCTGCCTGCATTGGTGCTCGCCGGGGCAGTCGCAGTGTCGCTAACTTGCGCACAGCCTTCGGGCTCTTGGTGTGTCCGATGCCTGTAGGCATCCAGCAAGGCAGGGGCCAGGGTGCCCCTCCCCTTCCCACACTCTGGCTGGAACCCGGTAACCGTGACCTCAGCCACTGCGCACGTGACACTTTAGCTGGGTAATAGCAGCGACTTTCAACCGCTGTGCCGCTGGAATGTTTAAAACACGCAGCACCTGTTTAGCCAGGGGCCTTGGCCTCTTCTCCTTAGATCGTCAGATAAAAACATGACAACAGCCAACACAGCAATCCAGTGGGAATGAATCCAAATCATACCTATTTTTGCCCAGCCAGCGTGGGCCATCGGACAGACCCTCGAGGGAGGACAACATTGGCCTTTCCTCCTGATGCCTTGTGGCCCTCCATTGATTTTAGAGAAAGAGGAAGGGAGAGGGGGAGAGAGAGAAACATCAGTGATGGAGAGAATCATTGATCGGCTGCCTCCTGCACGCCCCCCACTGGGGCTCGAGCCTTCAACCTGGGCATGCGCCCTGACCGGGAATCGAACCAGCGACCTTTAAGTGCACGGATGACGCTCAACCGAGCCACACCAGCCAGGAGCCCGGGCTCCTTTTTTTTTTTAAATAGCACGCACCCAGGGAGACGCGACGTGGTGCCCAGGGGATCGAGCCAGAGCCTCAATCTCCTTCCTCTCCCTTCCGGTCCCCTCGCCGCCTCCCCCCCCCCTCGCCGCCTCCCCCCCCTCGCCGCCTCCCCCCCCCCTCGCCGCCTCCCCCCCCCTCGCCGCCTCCCCCCCCCCCTTGCCGCCTCCCCCCCCCCCCCCCCGTCGCCGCCCCCCCCCCCCAGCCGGACCGGAAGTATGATCCGGAAGTTCCGGTGCCATTGCTGTGTGGGATAAACGGTAATGGCAGAGGCTGCAGCTCCCGAAACAACAGCCAAACCATCAGGAGCAGGAGAGGCTGCGGCGGTGGCGGCAGTGGCGGCAGCGTCGATGGCCGCCTCCCGCACCCGTATCCCCACAGCCACCTCCCCGTCCGCGGGGGCGGGGGGCCGGGGAGGCAGCGGCGGCGGCAGCAGCAGCGGCGGCAGCGGCGGCGGCGGCGGCGGCGGCTGGACGAAGCAGGTCGCCTGCAGGTATTTCGTGCACGGGGTTTGTAAGGAAGGAGATAACTGTCGCTACTCGCATGACCTCTCCGACAGTCCAGACGGTGTGCTGTGCAAGTTTGTCCAGCCAGGGCACTGTATGGACGGAGACCGCGGCAGATCCGGACAGAGCAAACCACCGAGACAGGAAGGGGCCGCTGCTGTAGATCTCACTGCAGAACCATCCCGTGCCGCTTCCTCAGGTCTCTCACGGGCAGTTGGACCGATTGGTGAAATGAACGCGGGTGAGGCCGAGTCAAGAAATTCAAACGTGGCCACTGCCGGAGCAGGTTCAGAAGACTGGGCGAATGCCATTGAGTTTGTGCCTGGGCAGCCCTACTGTGGCCGCACTGCCCCTTCTTGCACCCAAGCAGCCCTGCAGGGCTCAGTGACCGAGAAGGAGCCAAAGAAGGAGCCAAGGGCCGTGGGCACGAAGAAGCAGCTCTGCCCCTATGCCGCGGTGGGGGAGTGCCGCTACGGGGAGAACTGCTTGTACCTCCACGGAGACGCCTGTGACCTGTGCGGGCTGCAGGTCCTACACCCACTGGACGCTGCCCAGAGGTCACAGCACATACGCTCCTGCATTGAGGCCCATGAGAAGCACATGGAGCTCTCGTTCGCCGTCCAGCGCAGTCAGGACAAAGTGTGCGGGATCTGCATGGAGGTGGTCTACGAGAAAGCCAACCCCAGCGAGCGCCGCTTCGGGATCCTCTCCCACTGCAACCACCCCTACTGTCTCAGGTGTATTCGCCAGTGGAGGAGCGCTAACCAGTTTGAGAGCAAGATCATCAAGTCCTGCCCAGAATGCCGAATCACATCTCACTTTGTCATTCCCAGTGAGTACTGGGTGGAGGAGAAAGAGGAGAAGCAGAAGCTCATTCAGAAATACAAGGAGGCGATGAGCGCCAAGGCCTGCAGGTATTTTGACGAAGGCCGTGGCAGCTGCCCATTTGGAGCGAACTGTTTCTACAAGCACGCGTACCCCGATGGCCGCCGAGAGGAGCCACAGAGACAGAAAGCGGGGACGTCAAGAAGACACCGGGCCCTATGAAGGAGCCGCTTCTGGGAGCTCATTGAGGAAAGCGAGAACACCAACCCCTTGGACGATGAAGAAGAGGCTGTCACCTTTGAGCTGGGTGAGATGTGGCTTATGCTTTTGGCTGCAGGTGGGGGCGACGAGCTGACAGCCTCTGAAGACGAGTGGGACTTGTTTCCTGATGAGCTGGGAGACTTTGATGACTCGGGCCTCCAGCAGCTTTGCGTGGCGTGTGAACTGGTCTGCGGAGCCCGGACAGTGGCTGTCCCCTAGCCACTGGTGGGGTGGCAGTGCCCGTGTCTCCTTGGCAGGCCTAGCAACTCCAGCTGCGGTCGTAACATTTCATACCCAGGGCCTGTCTCCTTACTCCCTCACCTTTCCCCAAGGAGTATGTTGTTTCCTCTGGTTAAAAAATGACAAAAAGAAACCTTAAAGTTAGTTTTTTGTAACACGAAAAAAAAAAAAATAGCATGCACCCAGCTATTCGTGGGGGAGATAGTTATGATGTCATAATTATGATGTCAGTAGGTGAAGAAGTAGCCGCAAGGTCACCAGCAAGCAGCCCTGGAGAGTGTCTCCACGTGCAAGTGTGCCCACTGCTTTGATGGCTACAGACCAGGCATAGAAATGGCCTGTGTGCTTCATAGAGAAGAAGGTAATTTCAAGTGCAGTCTGATTGGGAGACGGGGTGAATGTTAAACAGTTTGGGGGACCCACTTACAATAGCAGCATTGAAGGCCAGACTTGGCCCTGTAATTTAGCCCCAAGCTGTAGCCCAATATAAATGTGTTAATCACCACGAAACTGTAACTCATCCAATGAGTCAGCTGCCTAATTTCGCAGATTACTAACCATTCCGGCACGGGCCCTCTGCCCAAAGAGCTGCACTCGAGAATAAAAACCGGTTGTGTAATCGAATAAATCTCCTCCGTGTTCTCAAACGGTTCTTGTTATTCTTGATCGCCACGAGGTTGTAGCTGAATTGTCTTCATAAGTAGTCACATTTTATTTCTGAAGCCGCGCCTTCACTTCGTGTAAAATTGTGTGGCATGCCATGAAAACGCCATCAGGTAGGACAGTGGTCGGCAAACTGCGGCTCGCGAGCCACATGCGGCTCTTTGGCCCCTTGAGCTTTTAGCAAAGGCCAGCTTAGGAGGACCCTAATTAAGTTAAAAACAATGTACCTACCTATATAGTTTAAGTTTAAAAAATGTGGCTCTCAAAAGAAATTTCAGTCGTTGTACTGTTGATATTCGGCTCTGTTGACTAATGAGTTTGCCGACCACTGAGGAGAGCCTCAGAAAGAGGGAGGATTGTGCAAAGCCATTTCTGTTTCTGCTTTGTTTTGGTTCTGGTAGCAATCATGAAACCATGCTTAAGAGTTAAATGGAGACCCCTAACCGGTTTGGCTCAGTGGATGGAGCGTCAGCCTGCGGACTGAAGGGTCCCAGGTTCGATCCCGGTCAAGGGGCATGTACCTTGGTTGCGGGCACATCCCCAGTAGCGGGTGTGCAGGAGGCAGCTGATCGATGTTTCTCTCTCATTGATGTTTCTAACTCTCTATCCCTCTCCCTTCCTCTCTGTAAAAAAATCAATAAAATAATATTAAAAAAAAAAGAGTTACATGGAGAAGCAATAGCCCTGGCCGGTTTGGCTCAGTGGGTAGAGTGTTGCGCGCCGATTGAAGGGTTGTGGGTTTGATTCCGGTCAAGGGCACGTACCTTGGTTACAGGCTCAATCCCAGGTCCCGGTCAGGGTGCATGCAGGAAGCAACGAGTTGATGTGTCTCTCTCACATTGATGTTTCTCTATCTCTCCCCCTCCCTTCTACTCTCTCTTAAAAAAAAAAAAAAGATCAATGGGAAAAAATCAAATAAAATCATCCTTGGGTGAGGATTAACAAATAAAATAAAATTAAATTAAAATAATTGGAGAAGCAACATTCAGGTTTAGGTGGAGGAGGTTAGTACATTCTGGGTTTTCCCTGAATTCTCTCTAGTTCAACTGTTTCAACATGAAAGGATCATTGACTTCTAGTGAGAAAAGAGAAGATATAAGTTGGGGTACATACACCTAGAGATGCCTTTGCACCAAGCAATTGTGCGAAGCTTTCCCGGTTCAGGGCCCGGGTCCAGGGTGGGAAGGCTCCGGGGCTCCGGGAGTGGGGATGCCCGCGAGGGGTCCACGCCGCTCTGTGCTGCTCCGGCCCCAGCGCACAGAAACCTTCTGAACTGGGCGGTGTCTGAGCTGGGCCCGGCCGCGCAGTGTGGCTGTTTTCTCCCCTGAGGGCCCCACGACGGCTCAGAACCTGGGGAGTGGAGGACACACGGCAATGCCAGCACCCCAGATGTCTCCTGCAGGGCGGGGCGCTGGCTGGGAGCGCCAGCTTCTCAGGTTGGGGAGGAGGCCAGGCCTTCGCTTCGGAGAAAGCAGCGGAGCAGTTCTACTTCCATGAAGGGCCTCTGGTTTTCAGATGCCTCAGGGCAGGGCAGGGCCGGGCAGGGCAGGGCAGGTTTCTCCCAGATGGAAGTTCATGCTCCCTACATTGGACACTTTGGAAAGACACCCCCTAGCAGCAAACTTCAGAGGTTACGGATAATAATATATACTTGGAGTAGCTTAAAGGACTCCATCCAGAAAATTAAAGTTTCTAAAAATTCTCTTCGCAGCTCAATTATTAACCTTACCAGACCTGAGGCCCTGAACCTAACTGTCCCCTATACCTGGGCTCCTGAGCATTAAAGAGAAAAAATCAACATGATATAGAAAAATGTTAGTTACATGCAAACAAGTGGTTAGAATAAGATGGAACTTGGAGACATTGTAGAAAACCGGTACTAGGCAAAGTACAGGAAATTAGGTAAAGCAGTACAGCGGCAGATTCGGAAATTACCGAAAGATCGGTACAGTGGTCTGGTAGCCTTAAAGAACAAACACAGATTTCTCTTGGTAAAAACGGACAAGGAGCCAAGACCGGTTTGGCTCAGTGGATAGAGCGTCGGCCTGCGGACTGAAGGGTCCCAGGTTCGATTCCGGTCAAGGGCATGTACCTTGGTTGCGGGCACATCCCCAGTGGGGGGTGTGCAGGAGGCGGCTGATCGATGTTTCTCTCTCATCGATGTTTCTAACTCTCTATCCCTCTCTCTTCCTCTCTGTAAAAAATCAATAAAATATATTTAAAAATCAAACAAACAAACAAACAAAAAAACGGACGAGGAATGGATTCCCAGCCCGTTCATTCACCGCTTCATGCCCCTGTGGCTTTCCCCCAGCCGGACTGTTTTATTGTCTAATTAGTCCTTCCTCCTGTTCTTACAATTCCCCAGCCATGCTTGCCATCTTTCCCACAATCCCTGTGTCTCCCACAATTCCCTTTCTTCCCCAAGACACTGCATCATTCCCATAATTCCTTGTCTCCCACAATTCTATTTCACTCCCATGATCCCCTTTCCTTCCCACACTGCTCCTTTCTTCCCATAATACCTTGTTGGCCCCGCAATTCCACTATCACTCCCTTGATCTCTTGTATCTCCCAGAATTCCATTTCTCTCCTATGTTACCCTGTCCTTCCCACAATTCCCTGTTTTTTCTATAAGCCTTTGGTGTTCCCACAATCCCTCTTTCTTTCCTATGAATCCTTGTCATTTCCACAATTCCATTTCTCTCCCATAATTCCTTGTCCTTCTCACCCTGCCTCTATTTGCTCATAACCCCTTAGGTTAACCTGAATTCCATTTCAATTCCATGATGGCTGCATTCCCACAATTCCTTGTTCTTCCCATAATTCCTTGTCATTCCCCCCAATTTTTTCTCTCTTATGATCACCTGTACTTCCCACAATTCTTTCATTTCATAGTCCCACAGTTTCCTTATACATGGGATTTGGGGAAAGACAGAATTATATGAAAAGGTGTCATTATAAAGAGGAATCACAAGGCAGCATGGGAAAGGAAGTTGAATTGTGGGAAAGATGGTTTCATATGTGAGAAAAGGGAAATGTGGGAGAGAGGGGCATTGGGAATGACAAGGGATTATGGGAGAGAGGTTAATTGGGGGAATGACAAGGCATCATGATGGAGAAGGGGATTGTGGGAGAAAAGGCATTGGGGGTACAATAGGTTATGGAAGAGAAAGGGGAATTGTGGGAGAAGCAAAGCACGTGGTAAGACAGGGATCACGGTAGCTGTGGGGTATTGTGGGAGGAACAGTGTCCTGTGGGAATGACAGGCCATAGTGGAAAGACAAGGGTTCTAGGAGAGAGAATTGTGGTCACAAGGGGAATTGTGGGAGAGAATGCAGACAGACTGCTCTTGGAACAAAATGAAAGAAACCACGTGGAATGCACTTGAAGGCCATTTCATTGACTGGGGTGCCGGCCTCTGACTCCCCCCAGGAGAGACGTGTGCCATTGTGTCCGTGCTTCCTGAAACGAACACTTGTACAGACTGTCCCATGACTGCATGAAATCTTAATTTTCGCTTCGGGTTCTCAGGAAACGGTGAGAATCTTCCCGTGTTCTGTTCCCATGGACTCGGCTGGGAATGAGAAATAAGTGAGCTGGCGCTTTAAAGCTGCCTCCTTCGTCCCTTCTCCTCCTTCGTCCCTTCCCCTCTTTTGTCCCTTCCCCTCCTTTCCTGTTTACCTGCGCACTGCTCAGGGCCTGGGGTGTCAGGAGCCTGCACAGCCCCTGCGAAGTGCGAGCCCCGTGACTTGTTTTTTAAAAATATGTTTTATTGATTTTTTTACAGAGAGGAAGGGAGAGGGATAGAGAGTCAGAAACATCGATGAGAGAGAAACATCCATCAGCTGCCTCCTGCACACCCTCCACTGGGGATGTGCCCACCACCAAGGTACATGCCCTTGACCGGAATCGAACCTGGGACCCTTGAGTCCTCAGGCTGACGCTCTATCCACTGAGCCAAACCGGTTAGGGCTAAAGGTATTTTTATTGATTTTAGAGAGAGAAGAAGGGAGAGGATGACAGAAATAGCCACATCAATGATGAGAGAGAAACATGGATCGGCTGCCTCCCGCACACCCCACACTGGGGATCGAGCCCACAACCCGGGCCTGTGCCCTTGACCGGGAATCAAACCGTGACCTCCTGGTTCATAGGTCGATGCTCAGCCACGGAGCCACACCAACCGGGCAGGAGCTGGGGAGGGGGTTTTAAGCGAGAAAGAGAGTGGGGCGCTGAGCTGTTTTATGGGGTGCTGGCTACCAGCTGTGGCCTGCAGGCCCGGGCTAGATGCAGCCTCCTGGGAGCTGGCAGAGAGGGGAGCCGCCGGCCCGCCCGGGTCTAGCCCCGGGATCCTGGTTGTGGGCCCAGGTTCGGTGACCTCGCTCTATGTGCTTTATCCCGCTTACTCCGCACGCGTGTCCGTGGAAGCGCTCTCTCACGTGCTCAGCTGGGGGGTCGTTACTGAACGCTCCAGCTGCTGGACCCCGAGGCTGCGATGTGTTGGTCTGAGTTGGGAGCTGGTGGACGGGCAGGGCTGTGAGCTGAGGTCGGCTCGGTCCGTGGCTCTGGAGGTGGGGCTGCTCATTTGATGAGCCCCTGAGCCCCAAGTTCACCTGGGCTGCATCTGTGTCCGGAGACCACAGGGTGCGTGAGTGCGGGGCCCGCACTTGTGCGTGGGGGGCCGACTTGCTCGTTCTACTTCACGCGCAGCTGTAGTGCGTGGGTTTTTCAAAAACCAAATCGCGTGCGTGTGTGTCTGCATGTATGCATCGTTTGCACAAGCGGCGAAGCAATGGCTATTTCCATTTGGACAGGCAAGCAAAAACCCGCAGAAGGTGTGGCATGGAGGCCACAGCATTAGGAGGTGGGAAGCCGGACATTGACCTTGGACAGTCACTGAAGATCTCTGAGCAGTTCCCCGGATCTAAACGTGGGAAAAGAACCCTTTATGGGCTGGTTTGAATAGTGGTCCAGAAGGTTGGAGAATTGTCACAGCAATGCACACGTGTTGTAGGAATGTCACAGTAATGCACACATGTTGTAGGAATGTCACAGCAATGCACACATGTAGGAATGTCACAGCAATGCACACATGTAGGAATGTCACAGCAATGCACGTATGTTGTAGGAATGTCACAGCAATGCACGTATGTTGTAGAATTGTCACAGCAATGCATGTGTGTTATAGGAATGTCACACCAATGCACACGTGTTGTAGAATTGTCACAGCAATGCACACATGTTGTAGGAATGTCACAGCAATGCACACATGTTGTAGAATTGTCACAGCAATGCACGTGTGTTATGGGAATGTCACAGCAATGCACGCGTGTTGCGGGGGGGTATTTCCAGCAAACCTTGTCAGCTTCCCTGCTCTCCAGTTATCCTGGTGGTGCATGTGACTGGTTGGTTCTGGCTGGAGCTGACCCCTGGTCAGTGGAGGCAGCGGCCAGAGCTGCCCAGTCACCGCACTGGGAGAGGTGATGGCAGGGCCACCATGTGTCCAGACAGCAGGCGGCTGGCTTTGCTTCCCTCTCAGCCCTCAGGGTGACAGGAGCACGTGGAGGGGTCTAGGGCCAAAGGTGGGAAGCCAGTCCTGGTACAAGACGTTTTTCTTAAAATTGATTTGAGAGAGAAAGAGAGAGAGAGAGAGAGAGAAACTTCGATGTTGTTCCCCTTATTCATGCACTCACTGGTTGATTCTTTTTTTTTTTTTTTATTTCTTTATTGATTAAGTTGTCACATATTTGTCCTCATCCCCCCATTCCCATCCCACACCCCTCCCCATGGATGCCCCCACCCCCCTGTTGTCCTTAACCATTGGTTAGGCTCGTATGCATGCACACAAGTCCTTTGGTTGATCTCTCCCCCCTCCCCCACCCTCTCCTACCCTCCCTCTGAGGCCTGACAGTCCGATCGATGCCTCCTTGTTTCTGGGTCTGTTCTTGTTCCTCAGTCTATGTTGTTCATCATTTCCCCTAGATGAGCGATATCATGTGTCACTAGAGATATACTTATAAGAACTGAATGTGAGATGAGCAATAATAGTTATGCTGACAGGCAAATGAATCAGTCTGCAGTGAGTTTCTTTCTGGACCAACAGTTCTTTTGAGACCCAATGTCAATGTCCACCAGTTCCTTATGTGTACATGTCAGCACTGACCCCTCAGCTCTGGAAGGTGGACAAATGGTGGTAATGCAGGTCCGACTCCCCACGCGCACCTGGGTCCGGGTGAAGCTGCATCCCGGGTCTGGGTGAGGCCATGTGCCCCTGGATCCGGGTGAGGCTGGGTCCCGGGCCCGGGTGAGGCCGCGCGCACCTGGGTCCGGGTGAGGCCACATGCCCCTGAGTCCGGGTGGTTGATTCTTGTATGTGCCCTGACTGGGATCGAACCCACTACCTTGGCGTATGGGGACGGCACTCAACCCACTGAGCACGCGGCCAGGGCCCACGTGTGTTTTCTCCCGTGAAAAGCGGACAGAGCCTCAGGGCGGAGGAGTTACCGGCGGCCGCTGACTCACGGGGAGAGGTTCTGGGTTGGCACCTGGGATAGAAGGTCTGACTCAGGGCGGGAGGAGCGCACACCTGTTCGTTGCGCCAACATTCCCTGCAGACATTTCTTTTAAAAAAAATATTTTATTGATTTTTTACAGAGAGGAAGGGAGAGGGATAGAGAGTTAGAAACATCGATGAGAGAAAAACATCAATCAGCTGCCTCCTGCACGCCTCCCACTGGGGATGTGCCCGCAACCAAAGCACATGCCCCTGACCGGAATCGAACCTGGGACCCTTCAGTCCGCAGACTGATGCTCTATCCACTGAGCCACACCGGCCAGGGCCCCTGCAGACGCCTCTGACAGCGTGCCCGTGGGTGGGCCCCGGTGAGCGGCTGCATGTGTTTTCTGCGTGAGAAAAGCAAAGCCTCAACCTCACGCGGTGATTTGCGTGTTGGGTTCAGTTGGGAGACACTCCGGCCCGGCGTTCCGGAGGCTTCTTGGTTCATGGTTTCAGAAAGTGGTCAGATGGCCCTCGCTGGTGTGGCCCAGTGGATAGAGCGTCAGCCTGCGGACTGAAGGGTCCCGGGTTCGATACCTCTCAAGGGCACATGCCCGGGTTGCGGGCTCGATCCCCAGTGGGGGGCGTGCAGGACGCAGCCGATCCATGATTCTCTCTCATCATGGATGTTTCCATCTCTCTCCCTCTCCCTTCCTCTCTGAAATCAACAAAAATCTATATTTTTTAAAAAGAAAGTGGTCAAGTGGTTTCACGCCCCGGGGCAGGCGCAGTGCCCTGTGGGTTTGCACCTGGAGGACGCAGGGCAGCCTCTTGTCTGCATTCCCTCCCGGAGGGACACCCTGCGGGGTGGGACGCGGTGCCTGCACACGCCTCCCATCAGCCTTGGAGAAGCCAGTAAGCAGAGCGCACCTGCAGGTCAAGGGCGCGCTGGGGCGCAGGCAGGCCCCGAGTGCAGTCGGGTGGGCAGTGGGCCCAGCTTAGGCGGTGGGCTCCCTGGCTGCCCGGAAAGCTAGCGGGAGCCCAGGTGCGGGGCAGAGGTGCGGCTGGGGCCCTGAGTCACCGCTGGGCCGCTGGTTGGACAGTCAAGTGTGCACAGCGCCCTGGGGCTGTCTGTCCCCGCCACCTGGCTGCTGATCCACCAGGTGTTCCCTGGCAAGGTCAAAGGGTCAAATACCTGATGTCTCTGTTTGTGTCTGGGCTACAGTAGAAACCCACCTCCTGCTGGGTCAGAGGGAGGGCGAGGACTTATCTGTTTGGTTCCCGGAGCAGAAGGGGGCCAGATGGGAGGGTTTTCACATGACCTTCCACTTGGAAGGAGAGGAGATGGGAGGAGGGAGCGCCGGCCCCGCCTCCTGGGATTGTTTCCGGCTACTTCCGAACCCCAGGTCTCTGGCAGTTCTGGCACAGGGGGGCAGTAGGCACCCCTCACTCTGATCACTGTGTTTGATCGGAGACACGGGCCTGAGCGAGCCGCGGCCTCCTGGGCAGCCGCCCCAGCACTCGCATTCGCAGGTGCAGCGTGGCTGGGAGGCGGGACAGTGGGCCACAGCTCTCCGCTCCAAGCCTGAGGGTCCCATGCGCTCTCCGAGCTTCTGAAACCCCCTCCTGGGCAAGGCTCGAGGAGGAATGGGTCCGGTATTGGGCGCGCTGTCTGATTTGCAGGCTGTCTCTGCTGCCGCCTCTACTGTGTCTCTACATCCCCAGCCTCCCCTCCGGCCCCCCATGAGACGCCTGGCACCCCGAGGCACTCAGATCTGGAGACACTGAGCCGGGAATGCTCACAGCGAGGAGACCCGCAAGCTCCTCACTGTGTCTGGCTGGCGGAGCCGAGGACCCAGAGCTATTTCAGTGGCAAGAAAGCAAAGCTTAAACCCACACCCTCCGGAGAAAGGAATGCAGGGACCCGCCCGGCTGGGGCGTCTCCAGCTGCGCCTCCCCTCCCCCACCCCCCTCAGATGTGTTGTCTCCTTGCTGGCTTCACTTCTTTTCTAAAATATATTCTTATTGATTTCCGAGAGGAAGGGAGAGGAGAGAGAGAGAGAGAGAAACATCAGTGATGAGAGAGAATCATGGATCGGCTGCCTCCTGCCCGCCCTACACTGGGGATCGAGCCCACAACCTGGGCCTGTGCCCTGACCGGGGATCGCACTGTGACCTCCTGGTTCCTAGGTGGACGCTCAGCCACTGAGCCACACCGGCCCTGCTGAAATTTTGACTTAAAGATAAATAAAATGATATTTCGTCTCTCCCCGCCCATTTGCCCGCCTCCTGCCCGGACTGCAGCTCCTCTCCTGCCCGCATTGTTCCTGCACGACGTCCCTGGAAATATTGTCACCTGAACAATGTCACCTAAACACAAAGGACACCGGCCCCCTGTTCGCAGACCTGTTCCTCCGCCTCCTCGCCCTTGGCCCTCTCACTCCCCGAGCTGATCTTTGTCTCTGTCTGCGCGGGCAGCCCTGGGCCGCCTCTTCCTGGGCGCCTGCCTGGTGCCTGCCCGCCAGCCCTCCTGGCCCTCCGGCCCTCCTGGCCCTCCGGCCCTCCTGGCCCTCCTGCTCTCCTGGCCCTCCTGCTCTCCTGGCCCTCCTGGCCCTCCTGGCCCTCCTGCTCTCCTGGCCCTCCTGCTCTCCTGGCCCTCCTGGCCCTCGGCTCCATCTCGTTAGTACCCCAATGTGTGCCCACACCGTCCACACCGTCCCCGCGGGTGGCGGACGCGGATACTGGTCCAGGCCGTAGTCCCTGCGCCGCCCACAGGAGACGCTGGGAATGCCTGTGTCAGGGGGTGTCGGGGACGAGGGCAGGGGCGAGGTCCAGTTTGGGGAAAGGTTGCAGGAAGGGCCCTAGCCCGGGTGGCTCAGTGGATAGAGCGTTGGCCTGCAAACCGAAGGGTCCCAGATTTGATTCCGGTCAAGGGCAGGTGCCTCGGTTGCAGGCTCCTCCCCAGCCTGGGCCCTGGTTGGGGCGCATGCAGGAGGCAGCCAGTCGATGTGGCTCTCTCACATCGATGTTTCTCTGTGCCTCTCCCCCTCCCTTTCACTCTCCCTAAAAACCAACGGAAAAATCGCCTTGGGTGAGGATTAACAAAGAAAACAAAGGTTGCCGGAAGGGGCTGGATGGAGAGGCTCCCCAGGGACAGCAGGGGGGCGGGGAGGGGGTGCGGGAGGAGGCTGCGGATGGTGAGGACCGGGATGCAGACCTGGAAGCATCGAGGCAGAGGGAGGCAGACACAGGAGGACCAGCAGCCAGCCGGCGGGACCTCCCTACCCCAACTCCCCGTCACTCACCCTGCCCGTTCCAGGGGACGCGGGCGCTGTCCCCAAACTGGAGAGCCATCCTTTGGGGAGAGAAGGGAGCCCGGGGCAGCATGGGCCGGGGTCCTGTGGGCCTGGGTCCCATGGATCTGGGGGTCCCATCGGAACCTGGAGAGGCTAGGGAGGAAGGCGGTGTTTGCGAGGGTGCTGTCTGGCCTGTTTCTAACTCGGAGTTCACGGAGGGGGGCGGTGGGGAGGCGTGGGGGGCTCCGCGTGGATTTGTGCTGAAGCTTCACCAGCTCGCACAGCAGGAAGGAGCTGGAGGCTGCATGGGCAGGCCCGCTGCCAGCTGGCCCTAACCTGCCAGTCAAGGTCATTCCTTGCCCAGCGTCTTCCTCCATCGCCAGGGAAAGGTCCCACGGAAACGGCGCACTGGTTTGGGGAAAACAATGCCCGTATTTACTGTAAATGGGGGGACCTGATATTTGCATTTGCAAACCGAGAGTCAGGAGATTGACTCGAAACTCCATTCCTCTTTTTCTCTCGACAGTGACCTCAGGTGAAAGACAGCTGAGGCTGGCGGTTGCCTGGAGGACCGGGAGGCCATGGGGAGAAGGGCCAGGGTGCACATGCGCAGAGGGCGTGCATGTGGCAGGTTATTCTGGGAATAAGTCAGCCTGTCTGTCCCCTCCCCTCCCCTCCCTCTTCTTCTTCTCCTCCTCCTCCTCCTCCTCCTCCTCCTCCTCCTCCTCCTCCTCCTCTTCCTCCTCCTGGCTCAGTTCCTTCAGTCCACCCCTCTTTTTTCTTGACAGGGGGCTCAGGTGAAATAGGTCCCCCACGAGCCTCAGTTTGCTCATCTGTAAAAGGGGGTGGGAAACTCCACCTTGTAACATTCCTTCCTAACCCCTGGGGCCTGACATGGTTCTGATCCTTAGACGGTGCCCAACAGATTGGAGCTCACAATTGCTAAGAACATCGCTGGGCCTCGCGTGCATCTGTGGGACCCCTGATCTGTGGGAACCCTCACCTGGGGGACCCCTGATCTGGGGAACCTCTCATCTGGGGGACCCCTGATCTGTGGTACCCCTCATCTGGGGATCCTCTCATCTGGGGGACCCCTGATCTGTGGGAACCCTCACCTGGGGGATCTCTGATCTGGGGAACCTCTCATCTGGGGGACCCCTCATCTGTGGGAACCCTACATCTGGGGGACGCCTGCCTTCCCCTGCCAGCTCCCCGTCTCCCTGCACCGCCCGCCTTGGGCAGATGGGCCGGCTCCCTGCTCGCCTGTCTTTGCTGTGTCTCTTTCCATTCCCGCGCCCCCTCCCTCCCTTTCCTCTCACAGCTTCATGCAGGCGTAGGGTTCCGCCTGTCACTTCCCCCAAACTCGGAACTGTCCCCCCTGCTTGTGAGGCGTCGCCTCCCCTCATCCGTGGATGGTTCCTCTGGAATAAAGAGCATCAAACTGGTTTACAAACCTTCGCCCGTTGGAGGGTACCGCTCAGTGACGGAGCAAATTCAGAGCTGTGTGTCCATCACTGCAATCCCATTTGGGGGCACTTCCATCACCCCCAAAAGACCCTATGTGCCCACTAAGCCGCCTGTCGCTGTTCCACCCCAGCCCCGGCAACCGCAGTCTCCGTTCCGTCCCTGTGGGTGTGCGTGTTCGGGACGTGTCATCTACCTGCAGTCACACACCTGGCCTGCGTGCCTGGCCGCTTTGGCTCAGCATCCCGTGTTCACGGTTCATCCATGTGGTAGCGTGTCAGCGCTTCGCTCCTTTTCTGGCTGCTGTTCCGTGGTGTGCACCGCCTCCATTTCTTCATTTGTTCACCCCTCAGCGGACACCCCTCCCCGGGCCCCTCCCCCCATTAAAATACTCTTTAATATATTTTCATTGATTTCAAAGAGGAGGGGAGAGGGAGAGAGATACAAACATCCATGATGAGAGAGAATCATGGACCGGCTGCCTCCTGCACGCCCCACCCTGGGGATCGAGCCCGCAACCCAGGTAGGTGCCCTGACCGGGAATCGAACCGCAACCTCCTGGTTCCTAGGTCGACTCTCAACCACTGAGCCACACTGGCCCGGCCGGATGCACATTGTTCTTGTCTTCCCGAGCCATGCTGCACAGACGAGTGGGTGGTCCCCACCTCCTGCGGGCACCCTGGGGGGTGGCCAGGCTCTGTGGCCGGGGAGGGGGGGCAGGTGGCTCAAATCTTTAGAATATTAATTCCATCACTTGTAAACAGGCATTTTTATTTTATTTTAAGAAAGATTGGAGGGGAGGGAGGTGTGGGGGGAGAGAAACAGCAGACAGCACTGGCTGTCTCCCACGTGCACCCGGACCAGGGCCAGGAATCGAGCCTGCAACGAGGTACTGGCCCCTGACTGCAATCGAACCCGAGACCCTTCAGTCCCAGGGCTAGTGCTCTAGCCCAGTGGTCGGCAAACTGCGGCTCGCGAGCCACATGCGGCTCTTTGGCCCCTTGAGCTTTTAGCAAAGGCCAGCTTAGGAGGACCCTCATGAAGTTAATAACAATGGACCTACCTATATAGTTTAAGTTTAAACAATGTGGCTCTCCAAAGAAATTTCAATCGTTGTCCTGTTGATATTTGGCTCTGTTGGCTAATGAGTTTGCCGACCACTGCTCTAACCACTGACCAGAACAGCCAGGGCAGCAGGCATTTAAAAAATATATCACAGGATTGCTAGAAAAACCGAATAAACCAAATATTTGAAAAATGTGCTTCTTGTCATCTCCGTCTGACCTCAGGAAGTAACTCCGAATTCTTGCAGTGTGGACCGAAATCCGGCTTCATCAAACTGACAGCCAGGCGGAGAGGCCTCGGCCGCCGGGGGAGGCTGAGCTCCTTAAGATAAAAGCGGGGCGCAGGCCCTGGCCTGCCCTCCTGCACGTGCGGCCCGTGGACTGGGCCGTGGGTGGGTTCCTCCAGCGCCCACTCCACGGGCTCAGTGTTCTGGGGCCTGGCGGGGTGCCTTCGGGGCTCTGCCGTCGGGCCTCCCAGCCTGGGATCGGGGGGATGGGGGACGCTTGTCCCGAGTCCTGGATCAGGCCACCGGGCGATGGGGTCACTGGGCAGTAGAAGAGCTGGAATCGGGGGTCCCGGGGGCTCCCTAAGGGCAGAGAGCCGAGTAAGGTGGGGGCTTCCCGCCGGTAGCTGGGGGGATCGCCTTCGCGCTGACCCCACGGGGGCGGGAAGCCGCCCTGAAACGCGCCGGGTGTTTTATGACCGTCCGCGGGGCTCGGGGCTGGGGGTGACGAGCCCCACATCGTAGACCGGGTCCTGACTACTGCGGAAAAAGGGTTAGAGGAGTCTGCATGGAAGTGTCTGGAATAGTCAGCAGTTCATCACAGCATATTCTTTCTTTCTGTAAAACATTTACAGCAAGTCCAAACCTAAGCCCTCCCTGATCACCCCAAAAGGAATCAAAGCCCTCAAGCATTTTAAGACGCCTTTTTTTTTTAAAAAATTATTTTTATTGATTTCTGAGAGAAAGGGAAAGGGTGAGAGAGATAGAAACATTGATGATGAGAGAGGGAGACATTGATTGGCTGCCTCCTGCACGCCCCACACTGGGGTTCGAGCCCGCAACCTGGGCCTGGGCCCTGACCGGGAATCGAACCTGGGACCTTTCAGTCCGCAGGCGGACGCTTTATCCACTGAGCCACACCGGCTAGGGCTAAGACGCCTTTTTCATGCCTCAGTTTATTTGCAAAACACTAATGCGATGGGCAAAGAGGCTTCAGCGCCAGCCACTCCGGGGCGCAGCCGCGTCTTCCCAGCAGAGGCCCGGGTGCCCCCACAGCGGCGCCCCTTTCATCACCGAAGTGGCAGCAGGTGGCTCTTGGTGCTGATAGGCGGCAGTGAGCGGTGACACCGGATCTGAATGATTTCTGTCGCTTCCTAAGGGCGCGCTGGACTCCGCCGCCGCCGTGTGTGCCTGAGCGCCAACCGGTGCGCTTGGGTTTCCAGGGCAACGTGGTGGCTGGGGGAGGGCGAGCGTCCTGTGGTCACCTGCTGTGGTTTGGCTGCAGCACACGCTGGTGCTGGGTCATCTTCTCTGTCACCTGCATTCCTCCCACCTGATCCGAAAGGAAACCTGTTTGTTAATGGGGTTCGTCCGGAGCAGTGGTTCCCAACGGGGGCCACACGCCCCACAGGGGGGCAGGCAATTTGATGTTTAAGGGGGGCAGTTCGAGAATGAGTTATTCACAGTGAATTCTGTGCATTCCTTATGGATCTAGGGGCCTCATAGACGGTCTCTAAATACATATTGTGACATGTTTATGCAGTTCGGTTCTCTATTATATGTTCTGAAATGTTATTTGCTATTTTTTCCTATCACTTCATATTATTATTATTTTTTAACCATGTCTTCGTGCTTCCTTCCTCAGGACTTCAACGGTCCTTCTGTTTGATTTTTCTCTTTCACGGATGCCGTGTTCTTTGAAAGCTTGTTTAGACCCATGGTCGGCAAACGTGGCTCGCGAGCCACATGCGGCTCTTTGGCCCCTTGAGTGTGGCTCTTCTACAAAACACCACGGCCTGGGCGAGTCTATTTTGAAGAAGTGGCGTCAGAAGAAGTTTAAGTTTAAAAAATTTGGCTCTCCAAAGAAATTTCAATCGTTGTCCTGTTGATATTTGGCTCTGCTGACTAATGAGTTTGCCGACCACTGGGTTAGACCAAGTGAATGGCCTTTTACGCTTCCTCCAAAAGGAATTCACCTTTTGAAGAATAAGAATTCTATGTCACAGGGAGGGGGGGGGGGCATCGGGATTTTAGAGGTGCTTAGATGGGGCGTGGCCAAAAGAAGGTTTCGAACCCCTGGCCTGGCGGCTCAAGAGCCTCCCATCTGCCTAACCCTGCGGCCAACCAGTGCCTGAGAGCGAGTCTCTGGAAACCACCGCGGCCCTGGCCGCCTGTGTCCTCCCCCCTCCCCCCCCCCCCGAGCCACCCAGCAGGCGGAGGGCGTGCCCTCGATTCCTATCTGGAATTCTTGTCAGAGGCTGATGGCAAGCAAACACTGCAACCTCGGGCCCAGAGCCGGCTGCTTCTAGTTTCATAGTTGCTGAGTGAAAACAGATTGCGGGTCCTGTGAACAGACTTCGAGCGTGGAGTAGTCTGCAGCAATTACAGCTGCTGTTTATGAGGCGTTTACACGACAGCAAACGCTTGTAATTAAGCGCTGCCTGTGCCACAGAGAGGAAACGAGGCAAAGGTGGAACATGGCCGAGGGTTTGCCCCATGTCTTTATATCTTTATCCTGTCTAATAAAGAGGGATATGCTAATTGACCATCACTCCGTCACAAAGATGGCGGCACCCACAGCTGAGGCCAAGTTCCCATAAGGAGCCTTAAGGAGCAGTCAGCAGGGACCTGAGGCTACGCCCTCCCCCGACCCTGTGGGGCTTGACAGGGGACCTCAGGTCGCACCCCTCACCGGGCAGGGCTTGACCGGGGACCTCAAGGCATGCCCCCCGCCCTGGTCTGGGCTGGGGGACCTCAGGCCACGCCCCCCATCCTGGTGCCTGGCCAGGAGACCTGAGGCTATGCCCCCTGCCTGGTGGGGCTTGACAAGGGTGGGACTGGCCGGGCCTGGATCTAGCCCAATGTGGGGGGCGGGCCGGGTATGAGTGTCACGTGATTTTGAGGCACATGTGGGTGGGCGGGGACTTGACTCTGGGTCCCCTGGTGCACCCCAGACTCTGACAGGAGGAAGGTTTTCATATATATTTTACTACTTTTCTTTCATCCCTGACACTTCTATTATAGAGAAAGGGCAAATAGCAATATTAAATTATTTCCTCTAATTAATCCCCTTTTAGTGTGCACGAATTTCGTGCACCGGGCCACTAGTATAATTTAAAGCTGTTCTGTAGTGAAGACTTACTTTTAAGAAAGCCCATGAATAGTGTATACAACTCGCTTTGCAAAAAACTTGGCTTTTCCAAGTAGGGTTTTGAAGACTGACTGAAAGATTTGTTTCTCTTTTAAACATTTTTTGGATGCTTTTGCCCTGCCAGGGAGCTCAGTTGGTTAGGGTGTCGTCCCCGTACACCAAGGTTGAGGTTTGATCCATGGTCAAGGGCACATGCAAGAATCGACCAATGGCCTGGCTGGCGTGACTTATGAACCAGGAGGTCACGGTTTGATTCCCGGTCAGGGCACATGCCAGGTTGTGGGCTCGAGCCCTGGTGTGGGGTATGCAGGAGGCGGCCAATCAATGATTCTTTCTCATCATTGATGTTAATATATATTTAGATGTATATATACATATGTATACATATATCCATATATATTAAAAAAGAATCAACCAATGAATGCATCAATAATTGGAATCGCAAATGTTTCTCTCTCTCTCTCTTTCTCTCTCTCTCAAACCTTGTGTCATAAATGGTGGAAACCCGGCCGCCTTGAACTCAGGAAGGGAAAGCGGAGGTAGGAAGAGAAGGCCCAGGGCAGGCGGTGGCTCAGAGAGGAAGGGAGAGGGAGATGGAAACATCCATGATGAGAGAGAATTATGGACGGGCTGCCTCCTGCACGCCCCACACTGGGGATGGAGCCCGCAACCCGGGCATGTGCCCTGACCGGGAATCGAACCCTGACCTCCTGGTTCCTAGGTCGTCACTCAACCACTGAGCCACACAGGCTGGACTGGCCCCTTTAACAAGCACTCTGGCATACGTGTCTCCTATTTATGACTTTCCCGGTTTCCTTCCTTCCAATCCTTGGTGAAGCCGCATACATTTGGGCAATTTGGACCATTTCCCTCCAAACCTACTTTTCTGCTTAAGACGGGCACGTTCTTAGACTCCTGAGGGTCCATGTGGGACTTGGCGCGATCTCTCTGAAATGTTCCCCTCGTTTTCCCTTTGAAGCTGGGGTCCTCGTGGGAGAGGTCACGGCCTGGCACACGGCATCTGTCAGCCTCCTGGTCCTAAATCGGACACTCGGAGCGAGGCGAGGCCCCTCCCTCCTGTCCTGGAGTCTGAAGCCGGTGCGTGATCTGACAGCAAAGTGCCTGTGGCTGGGGGACTCCCAAGGGTCTCCCCACTTCCTCTCTAGGAAACCAAGGCTGGGGGAACGGGGCTGGGTGCTGCTGGCCCTGGAGCCGCCTCAGGAACGCCCTTTCATTCCACCAGGGCGAGCTGGAGCCCGGTCCTCGGTGTCTGGCCCCTGTCTGCCTGTCCCTCCCTCTGCCCTGCCTCCTTTCCTGGGGGAGGGGTCTGTCTGGGAGGGAGGGAGACATCAATGTGAGAGAGATACATCAAGGGGCTGCCTCGCCTAGGCCCCCGACTGGGGATCGAACCTGAGCCTCGGCCTGTGCCCTGACCAGGAATCAACCCGAGGCTCCAACCAAGTGACCCCCCGGCCAGGGCTGGATGTACACTTCTTAAAGGCACACCGATAAGGCTGTTACTCTGAGGAAGTACTCATGCTGAATGCATGCCTTGCCTCTCTCTGAAATGCGTTTTTATAATGAAGTAGAACGTGCATTCAGAAAAGCGACCCGAGAATAAAACTTGAACAGCTGGTGACTTTTCAGGGAACGAACACTGTGTGACTCAGTGCCTAGAACCAGTGATGGGCAACCTTCTGAGCTCGGTGTGTCAAACTTCGCCAAAAAACTGAGCATCACTCGGGTAGTGTGTCCCTTTGAGGAAAAAACATTATTTCACGATATTTATCGTTTCAATAACATAAATGTTTCACCCTCGGCATGTGGCCGCCTCAGCGGCCGCGTGTCATCAGAAATGGCACTGACACGCGTGTCAGAGGCTCGCCCTCACTGGCCCTAGATCAAGAAGTGAACGTCGCCCTCGCTGGATTGACTCGGTGGATGGAGTGTCAGCCTTCGGACTGAAGGGTCCTGGGTTCGATTCCGGTCAGGGCACATGCCCGGGTTGCGGGCTCAATCCCCAGTGTGGGGCATGCAGGAGGCAGCCAATTAGTGATTCTCTCTCATCATTGATGTTTCTCTCTCTCTCTCTCCGTTCCTCTCTGAAATCAATAAAAAAAATATATACGTATATAGCCGAAACCGGTTTGGCTCAGTGGCTAGAGCGTCGGCCTGCGGACTAAAAGGTCCCAGGTTCGATTCCGGTCAAGGGCATGTATCTTGGTTGCGGGCACATCCCCAGTAGGGGTTGTGCAGGAGGCAGCTGATCGATGTTTCTCTATCATCGATGTTTCTCTATCATCTGTTTCTCTCTCTATCCCTCTCTCTTCCTCTCTGTGAAAAATCAATAAAATATATTTAAAAAATATATATATACGTATATAAAAAAGAAGTGAATGCTGCCCGGCTGGTGTGGCTCAGTGGTTGAGCATCGACCCATGATCCGGGAGGTCACTGTTTGGTCAGGGAAGGGCGTGAAGGAGGCAGCCAGTCAGTGATTCTCTCTCATCACTGATGTTCCTCTCTCTCTCCCTCTTCCCTCCTCTCTCTGAAATCAATAAACACATACTTAAAAAAAAACAGTGCACATTGCTCTTTATGTCCTAGCCCCAGAGGTGCCCTTGAACCTCTGCCCAGCGATACTGTGGCTTGAATTTTCACACCGTAGATTTGCCTGTTTGCCCTTTATCTAAAGGGAGTAAGAACACTTCCTGCATCGAGCTTTTTTCACTCAGTCTTGTGTGCGGGAGATGCCAATGGCTGCTGGGAGCAATGGCAGTTCCTTCATTTTCTTTGCCGAACTTCAGCCTTTTTCCTTCTTGTTTTCAAGGGCTCTTTTGCAAATGGTTAGTGGCTCTGACCTTCTTGCGGTCCCTTTTCATCCTTCCCCGGAGAATGGCCATCTTGAACCCAGATCTGGCCTCTGCGTGGCTCCGAGCCCCTGCCTGGCCTCCCGTGGGGGGCCTGCCTCCCAGGACATGCTGGTCTCCGGCCGCTTCCCCAGCGGGTGGGCGTCCCGCTAGCACAGCGCTCCGGGGGCCTTTCCTTCCAGGTGTCGCACACGGGGAGGCTGTGAAGGGCCGGTGGTGGTGATGGTGGTGTGGGGGGTCTTAGAGATGCAATCTGGACCCCCAGAAACATAACATCACACCTTTATTTTTTAAAAATATATATTTTACTGATTTTTTACAGAGAGGAAGGGAGAGGGATAGAGAGTTAGAAACATTGATCAGCTGCCTCCTGCACGCCCCCCACTGGGGATGTGCCCGCAACCAAGGTACATGCCCTTTACTGGAATCGAACCTGGGACCCTTCAGTCCGCAGGCCAACGCTCTATCCATTGAGCCAAACCGGTCAGGGCATTTATTGATTTATTTTTTATACTAGAGGCCCGATGCACAAATTTGTGCATCAATGGGGTCCCTTGGCCTGGCCTGTGGGATTGGGCCTAAACTGGCTCTCCAACATCTCCTGAGGGGTCCCAGATTGTGAGGGGGCACAGGCCAGGCCGAGGGACCCCACTGGTGCACGATCGGGGATGGGGAGGGACACAAGAGGTTGGCCAGCTGGGCAGGGACTGCAGGAGGGCTCCAGGGCGTGTCTGGCCCTCTCGCTCAGTCCAGATCGGAGGGACCCCAGCAGCAAGCTAACCTACCGGTCGACTGCCTGCCCCCTGGTGGTCAGTGCACGTCATAGTGAGCGGTTGAACTGCCTTAACATATCATTAGCATATTACGCTTTGGTTGAATGGCCAACGGGACACTTAGCATATTGGGCTTTTATTATATAGGATTTTTTTTTTATTGATTTCAGAGAGAAAGGGAGAGGGACAGAGAGAGAGAAACATCCATGATGAGAATCATTGATTGGCTGCCTCCTGCAGCCCCTCTACTGGGGTTCGAGCCCACAACCCAGGCATGTGCCCTTGACCGGAAATTAAACCCAGGACCCTTCAGTCCGCAGGCTGACGCTCTATCTGGCTAGGGCGGAGAGACAATCTTTAGAAAAACAAAAAACAAAACCAAGCACGTGTAAAGGCACCACCCTTTCAAGGGCAGGCTCTGTGGGAAGGCATTTCCGGGCTCCTCAGCCAGGCGTGTGCCTTTAAGGGTTAATCTCTCCCCTGATGATGCCAGGCTCCTCAATGGCGATGGCTTTGATCCCAAGTAAATGGCACTTGTCATTTTACCACGGTCCACGTCACAGGCCGCCAGGCGTGATCCTGAGGTGGCCTCTTTTAAAGGACAACATTCCGATTTACTCTTTCCTGCTTAGGATTGTGACCTCAATGTCAAAATTGGGCAAAAGGACTCCCCGCAGTGGCGCTGGTATTTGAGCTATGTTTGGAATCCGGGCCTTACCTCCGCTGACTTTGTTTTCAGACTCCTCGGGCCGAAATATTTCAGAGTCCATCATGGGAGATAGCGGCCTCCCCCCTTTTTTGAAGACAGGAACTGAAGATCTCAGATATTCCCACGGCAGTTCTGAAAGATACGTGTATGTGTCGCAGCAAATTCTGTCCCTAAAAGGATGGACCAAAGCACAGGAGATGGAATGAAGCCAGGCCCAGGCCAGCTGCAAAAATGGCCTTGACCTTAAAGCTTTGCCATGACCTTGACGAGTGTGGCATCACCTGGACCCAGGACAAAATGACGCTCCAGGGTGTGGCGAGTGTTCGGCATCTCTGTGCCTGGCCCGGCACCCTTTGCCCATCGTAAGCTGGGCACGTCCTGAACTCGGTGTCCTCCGCTGACCAGTGGATAATTCAGGCCCCAACGCGGGGAAAGGGAGAGGTGGGCTCCCGAGTAAATCCCCACATCCTGGTCCAGCTTTGCAGCCCCCAAGGCCAGCCTAGGCTTCTGAACCTGCCTGCCCTGGCGGAAGCTGCCGCATGCCCGGGAAGGGAAACTAAGCCATTTTGAGTCTTTTTTTGTTTTTTTTAATACGTTTTTATTGATTTCAGAGAGGAAGGGAGAGAGGGAGTGAGGAGAGAGAGATAGAAACATCAATGATGAGAGAGAATCATTGAGCGGCTGCCTCCTGCACGCCCCACACTGGGGATCGAGCCCGCAACCCGGGCCTGTGCCCTGATCGGGAATCGAACCGTGACCTCCTGGTTCCTAGGTCGACGCTTAACCACTGAGCCACACCGGCCGGGCCCATGTGTCTGACTCTTCAATGAAAACACAAATACAGCAAGACAATTGTTTTTCGCAGCCTGTCCCTCGATCGTTCGAAGCTAATGACGTTTTGGTGTTGGGAACTGATTCCGTTTGGTGCTGCTGCGGAGAGGTTACAAACAGCAGAGGGGAGTGAGCCGCGCTTACGGAGAATGGTGACTCACCCTGCAGCGGCGTGGCGCTGGCTGAGCCGGTCCGGTCACCTAGGCCGCGCGCTGCTGCGGTCACAGGCCCAGCCCAGCCCGCCCCGCCGGGGCCCTGGCCCCGGGCCCGGCATGGCTCTCACGTCCAGGCCGGCCCCGTGACGCTGGGGCCCCCCCCCCCTCGTGGTGGCCCAGCAGCGGCTGCCTCCAGGCACGTGTCTTTGTTCCCGGCCAGAAGAAAGGGGACAGAGTGGCCCCAGATGTCGCTGCCCCTTTGATGCCGAGAGCGAGGCTTCCCTCAAAGCGTTCCTCTGGCATCTGCTTCCGGCCCCTGTGCCGGCCACCGCCCCCCGGGGGGGGGGCAGCGTGGCTCTGCCGGCTCTGCGGGGGGGCCCGCTCCTGGGGGAGCCATCACAGAGGGTCCCACTCCAGTGACGGTGGGCGGGCACTGCTTCCAAAGACGCCACCCGGGATGCGGGAGAGGGTGGCACCTGAACGAAGGCCTGAAAGAGCTGTCGCCCTGGCCGGTGTGGCTCAGTGCTTAGAGCGTCGGCGCGCACGTCTGCGGGTTCGATTCCTGGTCAAGGGCATGTGCCTCCGTTGCAGATTCCCCAGTCCCGGTGGGGGCATATGTGGGAGGCAACCAGTTGATGGGCCCCCGACCCCCCCCCTCTCCCTCCTTCCCTTGCACTCTCTAGAAATCAATGGAAAAGGTATCCTCCGGTGAGCACTGACAAACAACAGAGAGAGGTGAGGCTTGGAGAGGGAGCGGGGACTTGAAGGTGGGCCTCTCAGCAAAGCTCCGGACCAGGCGTCCTCAAACTACGGCCCGCGGGCCACATGCGGGTGTTTTTGCCGTTTTGTTTTTTTACTTCAAAATAAGCTAGGTGCAGTGTGCATAGGAATTTGTTCATAGTTTTTTTTAAAACTATAGTCCGGCCCTCCAACGGTCTGAGGGACAGGGAACTGGGCCCCCTGTTGGAAAAGTTTGAGGACCCCTGCCCTGGACGAAGAGAAAGCGCAGGGGACCTTGGCGGGTGGCACCGTGGGCTCTAACACGGCGAGGCATTGTGTGCGGCAGAGAGCAGGGTGCGAATTACCTAGACTGGCTGCCCTTTGGGGTGAAGTGTGTGATCTTCTACATGGTTTTCCTTTGGTCTCTCCTAGTCTTAAAAGCAAAGGAGCCCTAGCCGGTTTGGCTCAGTGGATAGAGCATCAGCTTACGCACTGAAGGGTCCCAGGTTCGATTCCCGGTCAGGGCACAGGCCTGGGTTGCGGGCTCGATCCCCAGTGTGGGGCGTGCAGGAGGCAGCCGATCCATGTTTCTCTCCCATCATTGATGTTTCTATCTCTCCCCCCCTCTCCCTTCCTCTCTGAAATCAATACAAATATATAAAAATAAATAAAATAAAAGCTCTTGAGCAAAAATATGTTACTGTAAAAAAAATAAAAATATTTTTAAAAACCAAAAGCAAAAGGAAAGGCCTAGTGATGGGTGAGGTCGCCCACATTTTAGCCAATAAAAGACAAGGGGCTCGGAGTCGCCGCTAGGGAGGGTGTGGCCCGCGCCACCGGGCAGCCTTATCCGAAGGAGCAGCGGCTGTCGCTTGGCCACCCAGCCCGCTGGGAACATCCACTGACGACAAACCGCGTGTGTTCCCGAGCGGGGAGTGCCTTTTCCTGTCTCTGGATCGCCTCTCGGCTCGTCCCGATGGCTTTTCCACCTGGAAAACTGCGGAATTCACGCTAAGATGTGCCCTCTGCTCGCCGCCCGAGGCCCAGGGGAGCGGGTGGCAGCGGCGGCGGGTCTGGCCGGGCTGCTGGGTTGGCGGCGGGGCCTGCGGGCCTGGGCGTGCTGCGGCCAGCTGGGCCCCCAGGACTGTGCCTGGCCCTGCCTCCGTGGTCAGAGGGTGGAAACAGCCTTCAGGCAGGAGCTCGCTATCTTAGATTCTTTTAAAAATATTTTAAAAAGTATTTTTACTGATTTCAGAGAGGATGGGAGAGAGAGAGAGAGAGAGAGAGAGAGAGAGAAAGAGAGAGAGAGACATCAGTGATAGAATGAGATAGAAACATGTGCCTTGACCGGGAATCGAACTGTGACCTCCTGGTTCTTAGGTCGATGCTCAACCACTGAGCCAAGCCGGCCGGGCCTTTTTAAAAAATTGTAATTCTCACCTGAGGATATGCTTTAGAAAGAGGACGGGAGGGAGGGAGAAAGAAAGATGGAGAAACATTGATGTGAGAGAGAAACATCGATATGTGTGTGTGTGTGTGTGTGTGTGTGAGAGAGAGAGAGAGAGAGAGAGAGAGTGAGTGTGAGAGAAACGTCAATCAGTTGCCTCCCATACTCACCCTGACCAGGGGTTGAACCTGCAACCTTCTGGTGCACGGGATGCCGAACCAACCAGCTGAGCCACCGGCCTGGGCCCTGAGCCGATTCTTCGGTGGAAACATTGCCTATTGCCTGCGGCACGCATTGGCCTGGATGGGAGGAAGCAGACACCACTCCGGTTTCTCCTGGGAGAGAGGAGGGTCTTGCTGTGGGCTGGCTGGGGCGGCAGGGACACCAGCAGGCAGCGGTGCGGGTGCTAGGGAGGCGGGTGGGGGCCCCCGGCGTGCGTCCCAGAGGATGAGCAGGGTCATGCCAGGTGGATGGGCGCTGTGTCGGCGAGGGGGTGGGTGTGAATGGAGGGGCCTGTCAGCAAGGCCGCTTTCTGTGGGGAGAAAGGCAGCTTTGTTGGGGCCCGTGGTGTTGGGACAGGGCTGGTGATGTCCAGACCACAAGGCGTGTTTGCGTGGTAACAGGGGGACTCCATTCAGTGTGGGGCTCCACCCGGCCCCTTCGCTGGCCTTGGCATTGAGGCTGGAGACCAGAGAGGGGAGGCTGGGCTTCCTTCGTGGGGGGCGGGTTGCCCAGGGGGAGGGCTTTACGGGGCAGGGGGCGGGTTACCCATGGGGGAGGGCTTTACGGGACAGGGGGCGGGTTGCCCAGGGGGGAGGTAAAATGGGATTTTAGGTTCTTATTTTCTCTTTGCTCCACAAGAGCCAGAATGACTGTCTCAGATACTCGATCCTCGTTCTAGAACTGGTCCTCAACCGGGGCTGGGGGTCCCCCAGGGGCCACTGAATAATACCTGGAGACATTTTGGCGATTACAACTTGGGGTGGGGTTGCCGCCGGCCTCGGTGGGTGGGCCCAGGGATGCTGTTAATGACCTTCACGCAGCGCACAGGGTGCCCACCACGCAGCGTGGTGGGCCCAGATGTCAGCAGCGTGCGGGGGACGAGCAGGGTGAGGACCTGTTATAGGCGCCAGAGCTCACGTGACCTGGGAGAAGGTCCCCAAGAAAGGGTGGGGGACCCTGGACGGAAGGGTGCCTCCGAGACTCCCCATCCAGCGTGGGAGCCCAGGCCCTGCGGGCCCGAGGCAGGCAGCTCCCGTGGCCCCGGGGCCTCAGTGGGAGCGAGGCCGCGACGTGGGACGCGGTGTGAAGACGGGCTGGGCCGGCCGGGCACCTGTGCCCCTGTGACCGTGCCGTCCGCTGTGGGAACAGTGGTGCCGTGTCATTCCTGCCTTCCGCCCGCGGGTCTAACAGATCGCCACAGCGGAGATTAGGGGAAACGTGGCCCATCTTAACCAAGAGGCCTGCCCTGGGCCTGCGTCACCAGCTCCCGCACCTGCGTATTGTGTACGTTCAAAGGGCCATGGGGGAGGCACGCTTCCTTCCCCCGCTTTGTTTGCTTGCGGTCCCGGCGATTTAAAGCAGGATGTATTGCCGTATTTGTGTCTGAGCCTGAGAACTTACTGCCGCTTCCATCGTGTTGTGTTTTATGGGGGAAACTGACATAACTTCCAGCTAGCCCACGTAGGCTGAGCTTTTGTAACACACCCACTGACAAATGGCAACTTTCTGTGTTTTAGGAGTTTTCTGGAACACTACAGCAGCTAAGCAAGGGGAGAGGAGACTTTGAGTTTAAAGGACACAATAAGGACATCTAGGATAATTGAGCTTTGGGATTTTCACCCCGCAAACAATCTATCTCTATATATAAAAGCCCAGCAACCGGAACGGCGGAATGACCAGAACGACCAGAATGACGGGTGGCTATGACACGCACTGCGGCAGCCAACCAGCCTGATCTAGGCCCCAATGCCCCCCCTCCCTCTCTGATCGGCCCCCAACACCCCTATCAGGGGCCAACTGCCCGCGGCCCCTCCCCCGCACTGGCCTGGCCCGATGGGCCCCCATCGGGGCGGGCCAGCTGGACCCCACCCATGCATGAATTCATGCACCCGGCCTCTAGGCTTACGTAAAGGACTTAGAAAGCACCTTGCCTAAATAGCATGGAGTCTTGTATGTGAAGCTGGCTTCCTTTATTTATTTATTTTGAAAATTTATTTTTTATTTTTTTATTTTAAAATATATTTTTATAGATTTCAGAGAGGAAGGGAGAGGGGGAGAGAGATTGAAACACCAATGATGAGAGAGAATCATTGATGGGCTGCCTCCTGCACACCCGACACTGGGGGTTGAGCCCATAACCCAGGCACGGTGTCCTTGACTGAAATCGAACCCAGGACCCTTCAGTCCATAGGCTGATGCTCTATCCACTGAGCCAAACCGGCTAGGGTTATTTTTTAAAAAATATATTTTTATTGATTTCAAGAAGGAAGGGAGAGGGAGAGAGATAGAAACATCAATGATGAGAGAGAATCATGGATCGGCTGCCTCCTGCACACCCCACACTGGGGATTGAGCCTGCAACCCGGGCACGTGCCCTGACCGGGAATCAAATCATGACCTCCTGGTTCATAGGTCGACGCTTAACCACTGAGCCACGCCAGCCGAGCAGTAGACGAGTGTTTTGGACTAGATCACCCCTCATCTTTCTGAAACCTTCCCTGGTGCTCAGCCGCCTCCAGCCCTTCCCCCCACCTTGTAATCTATTATTTCCTCCCCGTCCATGCACGTCTGTTACTGCACTCCTCACGTAGAATTTGTATCTGTCAGCGTCTAGTTTGCAGGTAGAAACCACAGAACAAATTTGCACGGCGGATGCTTAATACAGAGCCCGAGTCTGCAAACTGGCCAAATGCCGACACAGCCCTTTGCTTATGTCTCGTCTGCCCAGCAAGGTGGACAGTTGCCATAGAGACCTGCGGCCCCACGAGGCCTAAAACATTATCACTCCATGGCTCCGTATGGCAGAGTGTGCCGGCCCCATGCAGAAATTAACCATTAACAGATGATCGCTTACTATCGATTTATGGTGGCCTAATTATTAACTAGCAGGTCCCACGGGGTAGAGGATTCTAAGGAATTCGGCGAGCGTGCCCCTCAGACATTCAGGTGTCCTCGGAGCGGGTGTGCCTGCGGCCCCTGGACAGTGGTCAAGGTCACCGAGTGCCACAGACCAGCTGGCGGGCAGGCAGCTCAGCGGGCAGCAGCCACTGGTGCTCCCAGGACTATTAGCGCCGCCTCCCCGGAGGCCACTGAGGTGCGGCCAGTGCCACTCCCCGGGCAGCCAGCCACCACAGTGCCGGGGGACTTTCCAGGGAGGCACCGTGGGGCGGGGCCACACCGTTCCATGTGGCTGCCCGGGGCACTGGAGCGGCCCCCGGGAGGCAGGCTAGAGTCTAGAGTCGCAGCCTCTCCTCCCCAGTGTCCCGCCAGCGCCCTCTGCCAGCGGCTGCCCTCTCCAGGGTGCCTGCCGGCCCAGGGGGAACGCTGGTGGGTCCTGCCCCAGCAGAGTTGGCTTGGGTTGTGTGTAGATCTCTCTTTTTATTTTATTTTATATATTGTTGATTTCAGAGAGGAAGGGAGAGGGAGAGAGAGAGAGAAACATCCATGATGAGAGAGAACCATGGATCGGCTGCCTCCTGCATGCCCCCTACTGGGGATTGAGCCCACATCCGGGGCCTGTGCCCTGACTGGGAATCCAGCTCCTGGTTCATAGGTTGAGGCTCAGCCACTGAGCCATGCCGGCCGGACTCTGTTTCTTGATTGTAGCTTCCCCGGCAGGCCGCGGTGTTCAGAAAATGCCCCCTGAGCCCTAGTTGGTTTAGCTCAGTGGATAGAGCATTGGCCTCAGACTGAAAGGTCCCGGGTTCAGTTCCAAGTCCAGGGCACATGCTTGGGTTGTGGGCTTGATCTCCAGTAGGGGCCGTGCAGGAGGCAGCCCATCCATGATTCTCTCTCATCATTGATGTTTCTCTCTCTCTCTCCCCTCTCCCTTCCTCTCGGAAATCAATACAAAAGAAAAAGAAGATCCCCTGAATGTCGCTGTCCAGAAACTGTCCCTTCCGTGGCCTCTGCAGAGGAGAGGAGGCGCACAGCCCGGCCTTGCCCTCCCAGGGGCTGGGGGCCGGGGGCTGGGAGCGAAGGCTCTTCCTTGGCCTCCCTGTCCAGCTGGCCTGGATCTGTGCTGCCACTCCCAATGGCCTGAGGCGAAGTCCCTTCCCTCGCTGTCCCTCATGCTCCCCTAGAGCCAGCAGCTGTTTTCCATTTCTGTTTTGACTTCTGGTTGCTCGTGGCAGCCTCCAGAGTGTCCAGAGCTTGTCCTCGTCTCGCACGGAGCCTTCCCTGGACATGTTGGGTGGCCGCACGCCCCTCGGTACAGGAGCTGATCGCCCGGCATCGTCTCCCTTCCCCACGGCTGCCTGGCCAGGCCACATCTGTCTTTCTTTTTTTACATTTTTTTTTAATCTTTATTGTTGAGATTATTATAGACTAGGGGCCTGGTGCACGAAATTCGTGCACTGGGGAGGGGTCCCTCAGCCCAGCCTGTCCCCTCTCACATACCGGAGCCCTCAGGGGATGTCCTGCTGATGGCTTAGGCCCGCTCCCCATGGGGAGTGGACCTAAGCCACAGTCTGGCCTCCCTTTGTGGGAGGCGACTGGGCTGATCAGGGGAAAGCGCCAGCCCCATCACCCCACTGCTGCAGCCACTGCCGGTCACCACAGCCACCAAGGTGTTTTCATCAACACGACTCCAGTCCCTTCACCAAGAAAAAATGACAACTTTCTTTAGGCATTTTCAACATGTGTCTTTCATAGGATATGACATTTCTTCATTTTTCTTTTTATCCTCGCCTAAGGATATGTTTTCATTGATTTTTTCGCCTTCCCTTTGATCCCAGGCTTGGCCCCTTCCTAAGCCTAAAGCCTCTACCCCAGGCTTTAGGTTTGGGAAGGCCCCCTCCCCCCCACCTCCAATGGCCGGCTGGGAGTGACCTCGGTGCCGAGGAGGTTCCTGGGACCCAGGTATGTATGCAAATTAACCACCACCTTTGTTGGGTTAATTTGCATACTCACTCTGATTGGCTGTGGGTGTAGCGGAGGTATGGTCAATTTACATGTTTCTCTATTATTAGGTAAGATGTTCATCTTTCTTCCCCCCATTGCCCCCCTCCATCTGGTTCCCACCCTGCCCAAGCCTTCACCACCCTATTGTCTGTGTCCATAGGTAATGCATACATGCATATAAGATCTTTGGTTAATCTCTTCCTGCCCCCCACCACCTTCTCTCTGAGAATCGTTAGTCTGTTCCATTTCCATGCCTCTGATTCTATTTGATTCACCAGTTTATTCTGTTCATTCGATTTCTTATTCGTTTATTTTGATTTTTAGATTCAATTGTTGATAGGTACGTATTTGTTGCCATTTTATTGTTAATATTTTTTTATCTTTTTCTTCTTCCACTTCTTAAAGAATACCCTTCAACATTTCATATAATACTGGTTTGGTGGTGATGGAAGTCTTTAGCTTTTTCTTGTCTGTGAAGCTCTTTATCTGCTCTTCAATTCTAAATGATAGCTTTGCTGGGTAGAGTAATCTTGGTTGTAGGTCTTGCTGTTCATCACTTTGAATATTTCTTGCCACTCCCGTCTGGCCTGCATCGTTTCTGTTGAGAAATCCCTGAGAGCACCTCCATCTGGGAGAAAGCTGCCCCCGAGTTCCTGCCCCGATGCCAGACAATCCAGTTCCTCATCATATGTGTCTGTGTCCCCCAGAGCCTCGCCCTGGTGCTGGAGCTTAGGGGAAGCGGGACCTTGTAAGTTCAGTTGGTGCCAGCCTTTTAAGAGGAACAGCTGGGTCCCCAGCAGCCTGTGTGTCACTGAGCCCCAATCCGCACTGGTTTTTACAGCCCGTAGGGACTTCTCTTCCCAGCTCTGGAACCCTGGGATGGGGGTCTGGTGTGGGGCTGGGACTCCTTGCTCCTCCGGGTGGCCTCCGCAGAGACGATCTCCCTCCCACTTAAAAACGCGGCCCACGTGGGTGTCAGACCAACCCGATCCGCACCTCTGCACCTCCTACCAAGTCTCTGTGCTTTCTTCTTTGCTTCTCTAGTGGTAGGACGTCCATTCATCCAGCTTTCCAGCGGTTCTGGATGATGGTGGTTCTGTATTTCAGTTGTAATTTTGATGTGGTTGTGGGAGGCAGCGAGTCCAGGCGTTTACCTACGCTGCCATCTTCTGTGCCTTCCCTTTTCTTTTGTGTTTTTTGGTTGTTTTTTTCTTTTTTGCCTTTCTTTTAAAAAAAGATTTTTTATTGGTTTTTAGAGAGAGAGGGAGGGAGCGGGAGAGAGAAAGACACCAATTGGCTGCCTCCTGCACAGCCCCTGGGATCAAACTCACAACCTGGGTATGTGCCCTGAATGGGAATCAAACCGGCACCCCTTCCCTGCACAGGACCCTTCCGTGCACAGGACCCTTCCCTGCACAGGACCCTTCCGTGCACAGGACCCTTCCGTGCACAGGACCCTTCCGTGCACAGGACCCTTCCCTGCACAGGCCCCTTCCCTGCACAGGACCCTTCCGTGCACAGGCCCCTTCCCTGCACAGGACCCTTCCGTGCACAGGACCCTTCCCTGCACAGGACCCTTCCCTGCACAGGACCCATCCGTGCACAGGACCCTTCCGTGCACAGGCCCCTTCCCTGCACAGGACCCGTCCGTGCACAGGACCCTTCCCTGCACAGGACCCGTCCGTGCACAGGCCCCTTCCCTGCACAGGACCCGTCCGTGCACAGGCCCCTTCCCTGCACAGGACCCGTCCGTGCACAGGACCCTTCCCTGCACAGGACCCGTCCGTGCACAGGCCCCTTCCCTGCACAGGACCCGTCCGTGCACAGGCCCCTTCCCTGCACAGGACCCGTCCGTGCACAGGCCCCTTCCCTGCACAGGACCCGTCCGTGCACAGGCCCCTTCCCTGCACAGGCCCCTTCCGTGCACAGGACCCTTCCCTGCACAGGACCCTTCCCTGCACAGGACCCTTCCGTGCACAGGACCCTTCTGTGCACAGGACCCTTCCCTGCACAGGACCCTTCTGTGCACAGGACCCTTCCGTGCACAAGCCCCTTCCCTGCACAGGACCCTTCCCTGCACAGGACCCTTCTGTGCACAGGACCCTTCCCTGCACAGGACCCTTCTGTGCACAGGACCCTTCCGTGCACAAGCCCCTTCCCTGCACAGGACCCTTCCCTGCACAGGACCCTTCTGTGCACAGGACCCTTCCGTGCACAAGCCCCTTCCCTGCACAGGACCCTTCCGTGCACAGGACCCTTCCGTGCACAGGCCCCTTCCCTGCACAGGACCCTTCCGTGCACAGGACCCATCCGTGCACAGGCCCCTTCCCTGCACAGGACCCTTCCCTGCACAGGACCCTTCCGTGCACAGGACCCTTCCCTGCACAGGACCCTTCCGTGCACAGGACCCTTCCCTGCACAGGACCCTTCCCTGCACAGGCCCCTTCCGTGCACAGGACGGCGCCCAGCCAACCGATCAGCCCGGCCCAGCCCCGGCCCTGCCTGTAGGCTGAAGGAGTTGCTCCCCTGGGTGGGGTTGGGGTTTATTTTGTTAGATTTTTAAAATCTCGTTCTCGCATTTTTCTTGCCTTCTGATATTTTTTTGTGGTCCGCCATGAGGAAAGGCACTTTTCTTTGTGGCTGAGATGTTATTGCTTGTTTTGAGGCTCGGTGCCCAGGTGGTGGAATCGCGCACAGTTCTCACCGGGTGCGGGCTGAGGCCCTCAGAAGCCACGTGGCCGTGTTTCTTCTCTGAGGAGTTATCCCCGCACTCCCCGGGGCACAGGTGGAGGGCAGTGCAGGGAGGGACGTGCCCCTGGCTTCCGAGGTTGCTGAGCTGTTAGCCGAGGCCAGTGGTCGGCAAACTGCGGCTCGCGAGCCACATGCGGCTCTTTGGCCCCTTGAGTGTGGCTCTTCCACAAAATCCCACGGCCTGGGCGAATCTATGTTGAAGAAGTGGCGTTAGAAGAAGTTTAAGTTTAAAAAATGTGGCTCTCCAAAGAAATTTCTATCGTGGTCCTGTTGGTATTTGGCTCTGGTGACTAACGAGTTTGCCGACCGCTGGCCTAGGCCCCGCTCCCTCACAAGTTAATATCATGAGACGACAAGCCCCGATTTCTTTTTCACGGCCAACGTGCCTAGAAATTAATATGTGACATTATTAAGGAAACTGGACTATTGTGCCCGGGGATGGAGAAAGGCAAGATCAAGGAGTGCTTTTCTTTAGGAAGAGGACGGAAAAGCAACAGAAACAGAGGTAATTTTACTTGTAATTTTTATTTCTTTAAACATTTTTTATTGCCTGGCCAGCATGGCTCAGTGGTTGAGTGCTGACCTATGAACCAAGAGGTCATAGTTCTATTCCTGAGAGTGGAAGAGGAAGAGAGAGAGAGAGAGAGAGAGAGAGAGAGAGACAGACATCAATGGTTGTTTCCTGCTCAACTGGGGCCGGGGATCAAACCTGCAACCCAGACACATGCCCTTGACCAGGAATCAAACCCACGACCCTTCAGTTCAACAGCCAACACTCTGACCACTGAGCAACACTGACCAGGGCAGTTTACTTTGTAAAATTTATATCTGTTGTTGCGAGTATTACAGATGACCCCCATTTCCCCCCCTGCCCCCCCTCCCCCTGGTTCCCACCCCAAGAACCTGTGTTTTAACGCGCACCTGGGAGACTCGTCTGTGCGTTACAGTCTGAGACATGCCAGGCCCCCAGCCTGCACGTGCCTCCGGGTAGGAGCTGCTTCTCAAGACACCGCCCCTCCCAGCCCCCCCCCCCCCCGCACTCCTGGCCGGCCCCTCCCCCACCAGACCTCTAAATGCTGGGGGCCGGGGGGCCCTCCTTCGTGGTCACCTGCCTGGGGGTCTGTCTTCTCTGTAGGTGGCCTCCTTCAGTCTCCCACCCTCCAGGGTTTCAGTCCCTCTGCAAGTGGGGTCACTCCATGTGGGGTCATCTTTCCCTGGGCACCCTCTTTTTAAAAAATATTTGTATTGATTTCAGAGAGGAAGGGAGAGGGAGAGGGAGAGAGAGAGAGAAACATCAGTGGTGAGAGAGAATTGGCTGCCTCCTGCACGCCCCCTGCTGGGGATGGAGCCCACAACCCGGGCATGTGCCCTGGACCGGAATCGAACCTGGGACCCTTCAGTCCGCAGGCCCAACGCTCTATCCACTGAGCCACACCGGCTGGGGCTCCCTCTTTCCCACAGCCAGCTGCCCACCGGGCCCTTCCCCTGGGCAGCCCCCTGGCCGCTCACACAGGCATGTCAGACCTTGAACCTCCGCCCCGTGGAGCCGGCACCCCGCTATTACCTGTGGCTGAGGTGTAATCTGGGGCGGGTGGAAACTTGTTGACCGTCCGTCTGTCATTACGTCGGGATAAAATTGTCTAGACGTTCGAAACCAGTTGTTCCCGGAATGGATTGCTTCATAGGTTTGCTATGAGTGGTCTTTAGTTTTGTTTACGGTGTGGACGTGCAATGAATAATTGCTTTATTAACCCGAGGTCAGCTGTCCTCGGATCGAGGCGGAGATGGGGGGAAAGGTGAGGTTTCCGAAGTGAGGCGTTGTCAGTGGCTTCGTTCCCACTCGAGACCTCCCCACTCCCCGAGGGGGCGCCACCTGCTCAGCCGCCTGCGCGGACTTGAAGGAATTCTCGGGTTCGCCAAGGTGTACATGGGGGGAGGGGGGGGCAGCGAGCTTTCAAATCGTACCCTTGTCTACGTGTGACCGTTAATTTGTTCACGTGCTTTCTTAGTAGTTTGTGAAGAGAATGGCTTTTTGGTGCAAAACAGGGGTAGGCAAACTTTGTTTGTCATGAGCCAAGCAGTCAATCCTTCTGGCTTTGTGGCCGGGCTCAGTCTGCCCCGTGGCAGCGTGGCAGCCAGCGGTGCGGTCGTGTTCCCGTACAGTTTCATTCACAGCCCTCCCCCCCCCCCCCCCGCACCGAAGGCAGCTGGCTGGATTGGGCTCAGGGGCCCCACGGTGACAGGTCAGAGCGCAGGCTGGCTCATTGACACCGAATCGGATCATTACTGCGAAGGGAAAACTGGGTTAAGGATTTAAAGATCATGATTTCTCAGGGCGACGGCGGGCGTGGCTCCGTGGTTGAGCGACGACCAATGAACCAGGAGGTCAGGGTTCGATTCCCGGTCGGGGCACAGGCCCGGGTCGTGGGCTCAGTCCCCAGTGTGGGGCGTGCAGGAGGCCGCCGATTCATGATTCTCTCTCCTCATGGATGTCTCTCTCTCTCTCTCTCTCCTCTCCCTTCCTCTCTGAAATCAATAAAATATATGTGTTTGGCACCGAGTCGTGATTATGTTAATACACACAGGCTGGTATAATAATCTAATTTGGGCTATAATCAGAGAAAGCAGGCACTGTGAGGCCGCAAGCATGGGGAGCAGTCGGGACTTGCGTGCACCGAGTGCCGTGGAAAATGCTGCAGCTGCCTCAGACAGCAGTCTGGCAGGCCCTGCCTGGGTAGCAGTTGAACCCGATACACCAAGGTTGTGGGTTCGAACCCCAGTCAGGGCACATACAAGAATCAACTAATAAATGCGTAAACAAGTGGAACAAGTTGATGTTCCTCTCTCTCTCAAATCAATCAATACAATAGGTTGGTAGATAGATAGATAGATAGATTAAAGCGGTCTGGCAGTTCCTCAAAATGCTCACCGAACTTTCCATAGAACCCAGCAGTCCCGCTCCTGGCTGTGCATGGAAGGGAGGGGAAGACACACGTACAGAAACTTGGACACGGTGTTCCTAGCAGCATACAGCAGGTTGACCATTGTTCCATGCACCAGGAGGTCATGGGTTCAATTCTCGGTCAAGGGCACGTACCTGGGTTGCCGGTTCAATCCCTGGCCCAGATCGGGGAACTTGCAGGAGGCAGCAATTGATGTGAGAATCACTTTTCCCTCCCTCCCTCCCTCCCTCCCTCCCTCCCTCCCTCCCTCCCTCCCTCCCTTCCTCCCTCTTTCTCTAAAAATCAATGGAAAATTACCCCCAGGTGAGGATTAACAACAATAAAAAAGAAGATGAGTCACTGTTCTCTGTGTGTGTGTTCTTGAGCGTTCCATGCTGTTCCCGCATCCAGCAGAGGCGGCCCGCATGGAAGCAGGCGCCTCGGGGCCCCGATGGCCCCTTGCCCTCCTCCGTAGTGTGGAGGCCGGCCGTCCGGCCGTCGGGCGGGCGGGCGGGCAGCCCAGGTCACGGCGGGCTCCTGGCCGCCTTCTGGGCACCTGTTTGCTGACGCGGGGCGCTCACTGGCCGGCCTCTTCGTTGCAGGTGGAAGAAGGAAGCAAAGCTGCGGCGGTGGACAAGTTACTGGCGGGAGACGAGATCGTGGGCATCAACGACATCGGCCTCTCGGGGTTCAGACAGGAAGCGATTTGCCTGGTGAAGGGGTCCCATAAGACCCTGAAGCTGGTGGTCAAAAGGTAAGACCCGGGCCTCACGTTGTGTTAACCAGGATACACGGAGTGGAGTAGAGCGGCGAGATGTGACGGCTGATTTAAATGACGTGTGCGCGCACGTGTGTGTGTGTGTGTGTGTGTGTGTGTGTGTGTATGCATATAGGATTGTTATCTTTTGGCCAAGGATGAATTAAGCATTAACATTTTTAAAAGATCCCTAATAGGACTACTGACGGTTTATTTTGATTTATTACGTGAGTTTGAGTAGTCATGTCTCCGGCAGTGTGGAGATTACCTTTTTGGCAGAGAAAAACCCTCTGCTTTTGTTCCAAGGGAGCAGCGTGGTCGCCTGCCGCTTGCACAAGGTGGCAGGCTGCTGGGCTTCACGCTGGGAACGGTGGGATGCAGGTTGACTTAGCGGAGCGATGGTGATGATGGGAACGGAAGCTTGACCCTCCGCGGTAAGACTGGTGAGAATCCCATCTCTGGGATCATCGCTCAGCTCCGGGGTGACTGGGCCCCCCTGCTTCTCTCTCCCATGTGGTCTCTGCCAGAGCCCCCTACACACTGAGCCAGCCCGCTGGCTTACGGCGGGGACCTGCCAGCTCGGGGCAGGCGGCCTCTGGGCTGCTTCCCACAGCGCTTGGTGCACCAGGGCACGTGCCGGACTTGGCTGATGGAGTGACATTGATCTGAACTGCCCCTGGGTGTGTGTCGCTGGGGGATCTGATGGGGACACTGCCTCCCGGGTGCTCATTCAGAAAACCTGTAAGTGTGACCCTGGCCGGCCCAGGGGCAGCAGCAAATAAAGTGGACACTCGTGGGACAAAAGCAGGAGGCAAGAATATCTTCGCCACTGCATCTAACGAGGTCAAACAAAATATCGGTCAGTGTCAGGTCGTAGTCCAGGGTCCACACAGCGGGTGCACAATAGCAAAGCTGGTTTAGTAGAAGCAGAGGCGCAAAGAATGGAATTGGCGCTCCCCAGTGGAAAGCTGGATGCCAGCACCAATTGGCGCTTCCTCACGTGAGAAGATGAAGTAGGAAGCAGGCTTGTCAAGCGATGGTTAGGAATCCACGTTTACTTAAAAGCCAGACACTAGGTTTTGTCTCTCAGGTTAGCTCAGTGGTCGGCAAACTGCAGCTCGCGAGCCACATGCGGCTCTTTGGCCCCTTGAGTGTGGCTCTTCCACAAAATACCACGGGCTGGGCGAGTCTGTTTTGAAGAAGTGGCGTTAGAAGTTTAAGTTTAAACAGTGTGGCTCTCCAAAGAAATTTATATCGTTGTCCTGTTGATATTTGGCTCTGCTGGCTAATGAGTTTGCCGACCACTGGGTTAGCTAATAGAGTGGCGGGGCCCCCTGGTGGTGAGCGGTGGGCAGACAAGGACTTGTGTGATAGGATGCTGATGAGATGACAAATTAGACAACTTTCTTGGTGAGCAGCTTGGCAACACGTTTCAAAAAGCGTATCTTGGAACCAGAATTTCATTTCTGCGGTCCTAGGCACTCAGCAAAGGGATTGCCCCGCTGGCGAGTGCTGGCGTTACAGGTGTGTGCCGCTGGCACTGACGTGCAAGGGTGTCCCGTCAGTCTAGGTGAGGAGGACACATCCGTGTATTTATAGATCCTTCCCATTTTTAAAAAAAGTTTTACGTTTCTAATCGTGGTAAAGTGGACATACATTTACCATCTTAACAAATTTTAAATCTACTGTTCAGCATATTCTATTTTTAAAAAAATATTTTAAATTGATTTTTTAGAGAGAGAAGAAGGGGGAGAGAGAGAGAAACATGGATCGGCTGCCTCCTGCTGGGGATTGAGCCTACAAGCCGGGCATCTGCCCTCCCCAGAACTGAATCTGCCACCTTTCAGTGCAGGGACAATGCCCGGCCAAGTGAGCCACACCGGCCAGGGCGTATTACTCTTATAACAGCAAAACATATCGAGATCCTGCATTTAAACAATTTTTTTATTAAAAATTATTTTTAAATGTTTTATTGATTTTAGAGCAGTGGTTCTCAACCTTTCTAATGCCGTGACCCTTTAATACAGGTCCTCATGTTGTGGTGACCCCCAACCATAAAGTTATTTTCGTTGCTACTTCATAACTGTCATTTTGCTACTGTTATGAATCGTAATGTAAATAATCTGTGTTTTCCGATGGTCTTAGGCGACCCTGCTAGCAGTTCTCAACCTGTGGGTCACACAGGTTGAGAACCGCTGCTGTAGAGCCTCAGACCTTCGGAAAACACAGATATTTACATTACGATTCATGAACAGTAGCAAAATGACAGTTGAACTGTATTAAAGGGTCGCGGCATTAGAAAGGTTGAGAACCACTGTTTTAGAGGATGATGGGGGGGGGAGAGAGAGACATCGATGTGAGAGAGATGGAACCAGCAACCTGGTATGTACGGGTCGATGCTCCAACCAACTGAGCCACACCTGCCAGGGCCCAGCCCCTGCATTTTTAAAGAGGAGAGGCTTGGCCGGCCAGCGCTGGCTCAGTGGTTGACACCTAGGAGGTCACAGTTCAATTCCTGGTCAGGGCACATGCCCAGGTTGCAGGAGGCAGCCGATCCATGGTTCTCTCTCATCATTGATGTTTCTCTCTCTCTCTCTCCCTCTCCCTTCCTCTCTGAAATCAATAAACATATATTTTAAAAAATATTGTTTTTTTTTAAAAAAAGAAAGCAGAGAGGCCTTCCTTTGGGGTTGGGCGTGCCTGCGCTCACAGGAGGCAGCAGGGGGCTGTGCCAGCAGCTGCCCATGTGGCATCTTTCTGTTCGGGGCAGACCCCAGCCGGGTTTGTTTACTGCGAACAAACAAGAAGAATGACTCTTGGAGGGTGGGTTGGCCTCCCGGCGACAATGGCTCTTAGAGTAGCTCTGTACCCCGCGGAGTTTGTTGGGTTCTCCGTGAACGTGACAGTGACAAATGGCTTTATTGTCTAAGTGGGCATTTCTGCCGCCGAGTTCCGGAGCTTAGCAGCTGGTTTTTGAACCAGAGGAACAAGAATCGAACGAATAAGGTGGCTGGTTCGATTCTTGGTCAAGGGCATGTACTCGCTCCCTTCCACTCTCTGAAAAGCAACGGGAAAAAAATAGCCTCTTGGGAGCATTAACAAAAAAGAAAAAGCGGCTACTTTATAAAAAGGCACAGTGTCAATTATCCACAAACACGGCGACATAGATTCCCTTACCCAAGAGTATGGCCAGACAATGAATGAGCAGACTCAGCCTTGTTTAATCTGAGGCAGCGCCCTGCCCACCGGAGGTGCCCCGAGAAGGCGGCCTGTCTGATACAGACGGCCGTCAGGTTAGGGTGCTGAGCGCTGAGCATGGCAGGCCGGGGGTGGTTGTTCTGGGCCATGGGGTGTGCGCGCCTCCGTATAAAACACCCCTGGTGCCCGGCCCGCGGGGTTCAGTGGTGGAGCGTCCGCCTAGGAACCAGGACATTAGGGTTCGATTCCGGTCCAGGGCACAGGCCTGGGTTGTGGGCTTGATCCCCAATAGGGGGCGTGCAGGAGGCAGCTGATCCATGACTCTCTCTTCATTGATATTTCTCTCTCTCTCTCTCTCCCTCTCCCTCACACTCTGAAATCAATGAAATAGATATTTAAAAAAGAAATAGGAAATAAAACACGCCCCTGGTTTGGTAAGTAACACGGGAGTGCAGGTCCGCGCACGGGCCCCTCCCGCGGGGCCAGCTGCAGGTGGTTTGGTTTCAGGGGGCGTGGGGAGCGAGCCCCGGCCCCCAGGATAGGATTGCGGAGGCCGGTGTCGCACAGCCTCGGCGTCCTGTTTCACGGGCCTGGCAGCGCCTATCTTGTCATCGTGGAGAGGCCGGGCCGGGGGCGAGGCGAGGAGACACGGGATTGCTATCTGCCCCGCGACGTGCCTTTCCCAGACGGATGAGAACGCCACTTCCTTTCTCCCCGAGCGGTGTCGCTGGGAACAAAGGACTGTAACCGGAGGCCCCGCCAAGTGCACATATGTTCTCCTGCGGGATGCCCAGGGTGCCCGGGCCAGTGGGGCGTCGCGGGGCGGGGCGTCTGCCCAGCTGTCAATCAACGCCAGGCCCGTGGGAGAGGCTGAGCAGCAAGCCGGTGCCTTGTCCTTCCTCCCCGCACGCTGTCCCCTCCACTGTCCCCTCCGCTGTCCCCTCCGCTCGGCCAAGGGGCTGCTTCTCGCAGGAACCAGGACCGCTCAGGGCGGATGTGGTAACCTTTTCCTTGTGTTTCTCTCGGTTGTCGCCCGCACTGCTTTCCTGGGTGTCCAGGCCACACCCCGGAGATCCTGGTGGACGCTTCTGGAACAGCCCCAGGCCATTCTGCTGGTGGTGCCGCCGCTGGCTTAAGCAGATGTGCTTGGAAAGGGGTAAGACCAGAAACGGGGTCACCTGTGAGTTTTCCTGAGGAGTGTGGCCAGGAGGTAAGCCCTTCGTGGGGGCGGGAGCGGCCAGGGCTGTCACTGTCCCCTGCGTGGACAGCGCTGGGCAGTCCCATTTTTCTCACTTCAGAGGCAAATTACCATAAATTCAGCTCTCAAAAAGTACCGTATTTTCCGGTGTATAAGACGACTGGGCGTATAAGACGACTGGGCGTATAAGACGACCCCAACTTTTCCAGTTAAAATATAGAGTTTGGGATATACCCGCCCTATAAGATGACACCCGGCGTATAAGACGACCCCCGACTTTTGAGAAGATTTTCCTGGGTTAAAAAGTCGTCTTATACGCTGGAAAATACGGTACATATACTTTTATTTTTTATTTTATTTTATTTTTAATCCTCCCCCGAGGATATTTTTCCATTGATTCTTAGGGAGAGTGGAAGAGAGAGGGAAAGACAGAGAGAAACATCGACGTGAGAGAAACACATCAATGGGCTGCCTCCTTCATGCGCCCTGACCAGGACCTGGGCCGGGGAGGAGGCTGCAACCGAGGTACATGCCCTTGACCGGAATCGAACCCGGGACCCTTTGGTCCACAGGCCGATGCTCTAAACACTGACCCAAACTGGCTAGGGCTCAAAAAGTACATACAATTTTAAATACCTTGGAAAATTTTCTTTTAAATATCATGCCATAAGCCGTTTTCTAAAGCTTGTCATTACTGTCCCAGTCCTCCCAGGTGATATGGTGACATTCGTTTTGCTTACAAGGAAGGCTGCCTGTCACCTCCTCGTGAATCTTACTCTTGATCCGGCCGGTGTGGCCAGCCCTTTGGCCACATTATCCATAGGGTTGACTCATGTCACTTCCTGCCTCTGCTGGCAGCCTGAAACCGCTTTGTGACTCCGATTGCGGCCGCTAAGCCGGCATTCGGCAGGGGATTAGCACCCCGGGAGGAGGATCTTAGCCGCAGCTGTGGGGTCAGCCAGGCTGCTGGCAGGTGCTGCGTTTGAAGAAAGGAGGCTTCCCATCCAGGGCCAGCCCCTGGCCTTGCTGGGAGCACGTTTCTGACGACACGCGTTGGTCTCTGGTGTCACGCCTGGCAGTGAATCCCGCACAGGCAGCCTGTCCCCCGTCGCTGGCTCCCTGGCGCTGTCTGGGCAGGTGGCTCTGCGTGGGGCCCACCGTGGGTGTTCCGGAAGCAGCTCCGTGCACCGATGCGGCTGGAGGACCCGGATCGCTAGGCTGTCCGCAGGTTGTGTCCCCTCCCCACCGTCCCCTTCCGCGGGCAGAACAGTGGTTTGTTTATATTTTTCCAAATATATGTCTATTTATTTCAGGGAGGAAGGGAGAGGGAGAGAGGGACAGAAACATCCATGATGAGAGAGAATCATGGATTGGCTGCCTCCTGTACGCCCCCTACTGGGGATCGACCCTGCAACCTGGGCACGTGTCCTGACTGGGAATGGAACTGTGACCTCCTGGTTCATAGGTCGATGCTCAACCACTGAGCCACGTGGGCGGCGGGACTGTGTTTTATTCTGAAGGAGGGTGTGGGTCTTACTGGGAGGCTGGTGAGTGTGTGTCTTACTGGGAGGCTGGTGGGTGTGTGTCTTACTGGGACGCTGGTGGGTGTGTGTCTTACTGGGAGGCTGGTGGGTGTGTGTCTTACTGGGACGCTGGTGGGTGTGTGTCTTACTGGGACGCTGGTGGGTGTGTGTCTTACTGGAAGACTGGTGGGTGTGGGTCTTACTGGGAGGCTGGTGGGTGTGTGTCTTACTGGGAGGCTGGTGGGTGTGTGTCTTACTGGGAGGCTGGTGGGTGTGTGTCTTACTGGGACGCTGGTGGGTGTGTGTCTTACTGGGAGACTGGTGGATGTGGGTCTTACTGGGAGGCTGGTGAGTGTGTGTCTTACTGGGAGGCTGGTGAGTGTGGGTCTTACTGGGAGGCTGGTGAGTGTGTCTTACTGGGAGGCTGGTGAGTGTGGGTCTTACTGGGAGGCTGGTGAGTGTGGGTCTTACTGGGAGGCTGGTGGGTGTGTGTCTTACTGGGAGGCTGGTGAGTGTGGGTCTTACTGGGAGGCTGGTGGGTGTGTGTCTTACTGGGAGGCTGGTGGGTGTGTGTCTTACTGGGAGGCTGGTGGGTGTGGGTCTTACTGGGAGGCTGGTGAGTGTGGGTCTTACTGGGAGGCTGGTGGGTGTGGGTCTTACTGGGAGGCTGGTGGGTGTGTGTCTTACTGGGAGGCTGGTGAGTGTGTGTCTTACTGGGAGGCTGGTGGGTGTGTGTCTTACTGGGAGGCTGGTGGGTGTGTGTCTTACTGGGAGGCTGGTGGGTGTGTGTCTTACTGGGAGGCTGGTGGGTGTGTGTCTTACTGGGACGCTGGTGGGTGTGTGTCTTACTGGGAGGCTGGTGGGTGTGTGTCTTACTGGGAGGCTGGTGGGTGTGTGTCTTACTGGGACGCTGGTGGGTGTGTGTCTTACTGGGAGACTGGTGGATGTGGGTCTTACTGGGAGGCTGGTGAGTGTGTGTCTTACTGGGAGGCTGGTGAGTGTGGGTCTTACTGGGAGGCTGGTGAGTGTGTCTTACTGGGAGGCTGGTGGGTGTGTGTCTTACTGGGAGGCTGGTGGGTGTGTGTCTTACTGGGAGGCTGGTGAGTGTGGGTCTTACTGGGAGGCTGGTGAGTGTGGGTCTTACTGGGAGGCTGGTGGGTGTGTGTCTTACTGGGAGGCTGGTGAGTGTGGGTCTTACTGGGAGGCTGGTGGGTGTGTGTCTTACTGGGAGGCTGGTGGGTGTGTGTCTTACTGGAAGACTGGTGGGTGTGGGTCTTACTGGGAGGCTGGTGGGTGTGTGTCTTACTGGGAGGCTGGTGGGTGTGTGTCTTACTGGGACGCTGGTGGGTGTGTGTCTTACTGGAAGACTGGTGGGTGTGGGTCTTACTGGGAGGCTGGTGGGTGTGTGTCTTACTGGGAGGCTGGTGGGTGTGTGTCTTACTGGGAGGCTGGTGGGTGTGTGTCTTACTGGGACGCTGGTGGGTGTGTGTCTTACTGGGAGGCTGGTGGGTGTGTGTCTTACTGGGACGCTGGTGGGTGTGTGTCTTACTGGGAGACTGGTGGATGTGGGTCTTACTGGGAGGCTGGTGAGTGTGTGTCTTACTGGGAGGCTGGTGGGTGTGGGTCTTACTGGGACGCTGGTGGGTGTGTGTCTTACTGGGAGGCTGGTGGGTGTGTGTCTTACTGGGAGGCTGGTGGGTGTGTGTCTTACTGGGAGGCTGGTGAGTGTGGGTCTTACTGGGAGGCTGGTGAGTGTGGGTCTTACTGGGAGGCTGGTGGGTGTGTGTCTTACTGGGAGGCTGGTGAGTGTGGGTCTTACTGGGAGGCTGGTGGGTGTGTGTCTTACTGGGAGGCTGGTGGGTGTGTGTCTTACTGGGAGGCTGGTGGGTGTGGGTCTTACTGGGAGGCTGGTGAGTGTGGGTCTTACTGGGAGGCTGGTGGGTGTGTGTCTTACTGGGAGGCTGGTGGGTGTGTGTCTTACTGGGACGCTGGTGGGTGTGTGTCTTACTGGGAGACTGGTGGATGTGTGTCTTACTGGGAGGCTGGTGAGTGTGTGTCTTACTGGGACGATGGTGGGTGTGTGTCTTACTGGGAGGCTGGTGAGTGTGGGTCTTACTGGGAGGCTGGTGGGTGTGTGTCTTACTGGGAGGCTGGTGGGTGTGTGTCTTACTGGGAGGCTGGTGAGTGTGGGTCTTACTGGGAGGCTGGTGGGTGTGTGTCTTACTGGGAGGCTGGTGGGTGTGTGTCTTACTGGGAGGCTGGTGGGTGTGTGTCTTACTGGGACGCTGGTGGGTGCTGGTAAAGCCTGGTGCTTTGAGAGGGTGGCCTGAAGCCCTTTCTTCAAGTTTCAAGGGCAAGTTTCTGTTTTGAGCATTTTGGAGGTTAGGGTCAGAGGCTGCTGTGCCTGTTTTATTGTTGAAACAGAGGAGAGCCAGAGGTTTGTGCTGAATAGATACCCTGACTTGTTGGGGTGTTCTCATTATTGTGTGTTTTTAAAAAAAAATCCATAATAATAAAAGCATAATATGCTAATTGGACCGGACGTCCTTCCTTCCGGACAAAGCCGCAGCGGGAGGGGGGCTGAGGCAGAGGTGGCAGGACCCCCCCCCAACCCCCCCCTCCGCAGCGGCAGGCGGGGCCCAGGACCAAGGCCCCTGCACGATTTTGTGCATCGGGCCTCTAGTTGAGATATAAGGGACGTGTTAGTGTCAGGTGTACAGTGCAATGATTCAGTATATGGACATATTGCAAAACGATCATAGTAGGTCGTTAACATCGGCCACCATGCGTAGTCATAAATGCTTTTCTTGTGACGAGAACAGTATCACTTTTATTAGAATCAGGAGGAAAAAAAAGATCAGATTTGTTTTATTTTGGGAAAAGTCAGTTCTGCTCAGAGTTTGACGTCGGGTATGGCGTAAGCTCCAAATCAGATGACTCTCTGATTACGTGAGAACGTTTCTTGGGGGGAGGGGGAGTGCACTGTGCCGTTAAGACGGTCAGGGGTTTGGACACGGCTGCCTGCCACGGGGATAGCCTGTGATCCTTCCTTCCCGGCCGAGCAGGTGTGTGATGGAAAGAGGAGAAAGGTTGCTGGAAAGAGCCGAGTCCCTTGGTCTGCCCAGTGCTTCCTGGGCTCCTTATGGGCCGTGCCCGGCCCTGCTCGGGCGGGGGGGGGGGGTGCCTGCTCACCTGGCGGAGAGGAACCCCGCGCTGCCCTCGTGGGACGCAACCCGCCCCGCGTCTGATTCTGTGCAGCTCTGAGGCTGGATCAGTTCCGCTGCCTGGGGGTTATCTTTCCCGCGTCTCCTGGGTGTGCGGCAGGACCTGCCTCAGTCTCTCCCGCAGGACGGCACGTTCTCTCGGCCCAGCACGGCACCGTGTGACAAATGCTGCCAGGCTGACTGTGTCTCGTATTAAATATATGCAATCATGTTTTATACATGCGTGTAACATGTTAGAAGCACTCCAGGCGAGCCGTTAAGCTCATACCATTAGGAGCTGACAGCTGACAGGCAGGGCCAGCAGAGGGGAGGAGGAGGGGGGGCCAGGGGAGGAGGGAGGAGGGGGGGCAGGGGAGGAGGGAAGAGGGGGGAGAAGCAGAAGAGGGGGACCAGGGGAGGTGGGGGAAGGAGGAGAGGAAGGGGGTTGAAAGAAGGAGGAGAGGAGGGAGGGAGGAGGGGAGGGGAAGGGGGGACCAGGGGAGGAGGGGAAAGGGGGGCGGACGGGGAACCAGGGGGGAGGAGGGGCACGCAGAACTCAGCCATCTTTCCCAAGGACAAGATCACTGAGCTGCTGTTAGGCCCACGTCAGCGATTCCAGGGCCCCCAAAGGCAATGGCAGAGGGGACGCAACCAAAGGGGAGTGTAGGGAAGGGGTGAAGAGGTGGCTTGGGCTAGCCCAGTGGTCGGCAAACTCATTAGTCCACAGCGCCAAATATCAACAGTACAACGATTGAAATTTCTTCTGAGAGACAAATTTTTTAAACTTAAACTATATAGGTAGGTACATTGTTATTAACTTTTAAAAATATATATATTTATTGATTTTTTACAGAGAGGAAGGGAGAGGGAGAGAGAGTTAGAAACATCGATGAGAGAGAAACATCCATCAGCTGCCTCCTGCACACCCCCTACTGGGGATGTGCCCGCAACCAAGGTACATGCCCTTGACCGGAATCGAACCTGGGACCTTTCAGTCCGAAGGCTGATGCTCTAGCCACTGAGCCAAACCGGTTTCGGCTGTTATCAACTTAATGAGGGTACTCCTAAGCTGGCCTTTGCTAAAAACTCAAGGGGCCAAAGAGCCGCATGTGGCTCTCGAGCCGCAGTTTGCCGACCATTGGGCTAGACAGTGCTTCTCAGGCCTGGGCCTGCGTCTGAAATACCAGCAGCCCAAGCCCTTGCCCAGATAATGCCCACGGGGCTGGCCAAGGAGTGCGCTCACAGCCCCGGGCCGGAAGCCAGGGCCCTGGGAGCCCAGCTTCCCTCTGTGGACGCTGGGAGCCGTCGAAGGTTCTGGAGTGAGGGGCAGAGCTGGCGAGCGGAGGGGCAGGAGGTCGGTCTGGCAGGAGAGGGGGGGACGCACAGGTAGACGGGAGGGCTGCTGAGGACCTGGGCTCCCAGAGGCTTGGCAGGAGCCGAGGGCAGCGGCCAGCTCGGAGCGGGTTCATTTGGGGCCTGTTGGGCGCTGCTTCTTATGGCTTCGTTCCACGCATGCCCACCTCCCCGTGTCCACCAGGCGCGCCTGGGGCCGGGTCCCCGCCCCCCACACTGCCGACCTTGGCCTCGCAGCCAGCCCGTCCTATCCCGTCAGGCCCGCCAAGTTCATGGGGATCAATGCAGACCTTGTTTATTTTGTGAGGCTGTGCCCATTTGCTGCATTTGAAAAGGTTAGAAAAATAATATAGCCCTCTTTCTTCCTTTTTTTCTTTTTTTTTTGAGGGGAAGGAGGGAGTTCTGGTTTTGACATGAATGAACTATTTCATTGAGGCACTTACTCAGTTGCTCTTTAAAAATGAATTTTGGTATTTACATCTGTGGCTCTTAACTATGAGTGATAGCCTAGCATTTTTTGTATTTGTTATATAAACCCTGTCCCTTCAAACCAAAACACAACACTACCTAGTATATAAAATTATTATTGTTTTTTAAAATATATTTTTATTGACTTCAGGGAAAAAGGAAGAGGGAGAGAGAGAGAGAGAAAAAAACAACAACACACACATCAATGATGAGAGAGAATCATGGATCGGCTGCCTCCTGCACGCCTCCTCCTGGGGATGGAGCCTGCAACCCGGGCATGTGTCCTGACCGGGAATCAAACCGTGACCTCCTGGTTCATGGGTCCATGCTCAACCACGGAGCCACGCCGGCGAGGCTAAAATTATTATTTTTAAATTAAATTTATTGGGGTGACATTGGCCAATAAAATTATATAGGTTTTAAGTATACAATTCTATGGTACATCATCTGTGTATTGTCTTTGCGCCTACCACTCAAAGTCACATTGTCTTCCGGCAACATATATTGGACCCACTTAAAGGTAGTTTTAAAAGTTGAAGTGAATTTCGATGAATCTTGGTGTGCAATTCGGGGGAAAGGTTTCACGGGACCCTCGTCATAATGAATAGTTTTATCTGGGGAGCCAGGAAAGCGGGTGTGAATTGTCAGGCCCATAGCTTTTCAGTGATGATGAAAGGAATGTTCGTGCTGATTGAAGATGATATTTGGGCCCTGGCTAGTGTGGCTCAGTGGATAGAGCATGGGACCGAGGACTGAAGGGTCTCGGATTCGATTCCGGTCCAGGGCACGTACGTCGGTTGCAGGCTCAATCCCTGGCCCTGGGTGAGGCGTGTGCAGGAGGCAACCAATTGATGTGTCTCTCTCACATCGATGTTTCTCTCCCTGTCTCTCCCCCTCCCTTCCACTCTCTGTAAAAGTCAGTGGAAAAATATCGTCTGGAGAGGATTAACAATAAAATAAAAAAGATCTTACATCTGCTCTTGCGTTCACTCCTGCTGCATGGGCGGGTGTGAGCCGGACCTGAGGGACAGGGACTGAGAACTCCAGGTGGCACCAGCGCTCTGTGCCCAGACTTCCTGCCAGCGTCCTCACCGGACGGTCACTGAGTGACTGGCACGAAGGTGCTGAGCGGCCTTGTCTCTTGTCGTCACAGATGCATCCGTTTCAGGCTGCAGGTGCCTGCGGACAAGCAACCGGAACCTTCTCTGACCCCACATAGGTTCATTGTGCCCCAGGAAGTTCACAGGCCTGGACAAAAGCACGTCTATTCCAGGGAAATGTCCCTGTCCCCAGTGCCCGTGACATCCTCCGTCATAGCTTGTAGTGTAACCCTTTCCACCGGGTTTCACTTGTTTATTCTTTTTATATATTTTTACTAGAGACCGTTACTAGATTCGTGCAATAGACCTTCCTTCACCTGGCTGCCTGCACCAGTTTTCTGCCGGCACCAGTTTTCCTCCGGCACCAGGGACCCAGGCCTTGGCTCTGGCCACCGCCTTCCGCCTTCTTTCAGGGTCAGGGCTTGGACCCGGGCGGCGCTGCCATCCACGATCTGGGTGCTTCCGCCGCCCGGGTCCGTCAGCGGCCATCGATCAGAGCGCCTCCTGCCGGCCCGGGTCTGTTAGCGGCTCAGCAATGGGGGGCAGGGCAGCGCCCGGGGGCCGCCATCTTTGCTGGGTTAATTTGCATAGTGCCCTGAATGGCTGTGGGCATAGCGAAGGTACGGTCAATTAGCATATTACTCTTTTATTAGGTAGGATTGATTTCAGAGAGGAGGGGAGGGGAAGAGGGAGAGAAACATCAATGATGAGAGAGAATCATGGATCTGCTGCCTCCTGTACACCCCCGGGCATGTGCCCTGACCAGGAATCGAACCATGACCTCCTAGTTCATAGGTCGACGCTCCATTGTCAACGACTGGCCGGGCTGTTTCTCTGTGTGTTATCTTTCTAAAAGGAAGGACACCCTGGCCCAGTAACCCCAGCCATGCCTGAGGCATTCCAGAGTGTAATGTCCCGGGGTGTAAGGCACCCCTCGCCCCGCCTCCTCCCCCCAGCCTTCCTTTTCTCTTTGCCTCTGTTCAATCAGTCTAGTCCATTTCCTTCATGAACTAGCTGTGAAGGTCTGGAGATGAAAGAAGTTGTGGACATTGTAGCCCAGAGAAAGCCGTCTGAAACTGACACTCACAGGGCCAGGACCTTCCTTATGAGGATCTTGAGAAATGCCATGAGGTATGGTCTTGGTTTTACGACCCCTTCACGTGTGCGGCGCGAAGAACCCGTCTGTTTTATGCTTTAGTTCGTAGACAGCTGTCGTCAAATCCGTGCAACCCATGTTCTGCCACCCACGTTGTCAGGGGGTTTAGGTTGTACATGCTTTCTGGTTTTTCCTTTAGTACCCTCTATTGCGTAATATTCTTTGTTTTTTAAATATATCTTGATTGATTTCAGAGAGGAAGGGAGAGGGAGAGAGAGAGAGAAACATCTATGATGAGAGAGAAGCATGGACCGGCTGCCTCCTGCACGCCCCACACTGGAGATCGAGCCTGCAACCTGGGCATGTGCCCTGATCGGGAATCGAACTGTGACCTCCTGGTTCATAGGTCGACGCTCAACCACTGAGCCACACCGGCCGGGCATCAAGAGACATTTAAAAAGCGCGCTTGTGCCCAGGGACAGCGGGCAGCACCTGGACACGGTGCTGTGCATCAAGTAGAGGTCGCTGTGACTTGTTGGCCGCCTCGGCATGACCATGTCCTGTGCGCAGTCCCTGAGTCGTGTGCACTCTCTTTCAGGAGGAACGAGCTGAGCTGGAGGCCCCACTCCTGGCACGCCACCAAGTTCTCCGACAGCCACCCAGAGACGCCCACCTGCCAGCTGTCCTCCGCCGGCGCCTGCCCATCTTGGCAGGGCCGACACCACGCCAGGTAGGCGCGCTGCCCGCACGGTGGGAGGTGTGACTCCTCCCTTGAGTTTAGAATGATTTTGTGTCCCTGATGGGAAAAGGCCACGGACACACCACTGCCGTGGGACTCTCTAAATGGGTTCGCCGTGCAGGCACGTGTGTAACATTTGAAAACAAAAGCTGGGATACCAGGGCCAGGACGGACAATTTGCTGTCCGGTTTATGTTGTTTAGCGGCTGGATCAAGAGCCCGGGCCGAGGTCCCCTGGGCCGCTGGGTCGGTGGTTCGGAGCCGCCCTGTACCCACAGCCACACCCCTCTTTGGAGATGTTTGCACACAGGTTGAGGCCGCAGCTGCGTGGGTCGGGCAGGTGTATTTTGCAGAAGCTGCCATGGAGGTGGGGAACTAGGGGCTTCCCAGCCCACATGCCAGGGCGGCTGCCAGCCTTGAGCCCACCCGTGCTCACCCACGGAGCGTGAGAGGGGAGGTGGCGGTGGGGGGCTGGTGGAAGGGGAAGTGCTGGATGACCTGGCCTACCTAGAACCTGTATTTCACGGCTGGAGGGCCAGCGCAGGGGAGCACGTGGTGGTGGTGGCTCAGAGAGGCTCCTGCTAGTCACAGGGCACTGACTGGCCACCTCAGGTTAGTGGCCAGTGTCCTCTCTGGTGTCCTATTAGAAGGATGACAGTAATAGCAAATAGTGCGGACTTTATGTGTGCGCATGGGTGTGCGCATGTGCATGTGTGCCTGGCTGCTCCGTGCCTGCTGCCCAGAGGCTCTCCATGGCCCAGAGGCCCATCCGCAGCCGGGCACGGAATGCTTGCCTCATCGCTGTGGCAAGCTTTTCGCCAGGCCGCTCACGCTGCCTGCTCTCAGTGGCCGCCCTCCCCCCCCACACACACACACACGGGGACTGGGGGACTCCAGCAGGGTTGAGAGGACTGGGCGCTGCCATCTTGTGGCTATGGGTGCCGCCATCTTTGTGACTGAGTGATGGTTAATTTGCATATTACCCTTTTATGAGATAGGATATATGTGCATATATGCACATGAGTGTACACACAGGTAAGTTTTCATGCATATCTGTATACACGTGTGTCTGTGCTAATATTTGTTTATGCATGTGTGTGCCTACATATCCGCATCCATGTGTGCACACATTAAGTGTGCCTGCACATCTGCACACATGTCTATGTGTACATTTGTGTATATGTGGGTGTATATATGTGTGTGTGTGTATGTTTGTATGTGTTTGGGGCTAATGTGACCATGTCAAAATCAACCTTTGGCTGATAGTACTGGCCTGCTGTGGAACTGCACAGTCCTCATATGAAGTGAAGGCAATCGTGTCCAATGTGTATTAGCTCTCTAGCTCTTCACTGTGGTAAGAGATGGTGGTAATGGGAGCCCAGGGTATTTTTGAAAAACCACAGATTTTCACGGAAGTCTTACCACACAGCTGACAAGTGGGCCTTTTATGTCATTACTGAGCTGACTGGCTGTCATAGGCGCTCCATGAGGCCCATGTGGTGTGGGGGCCTGATATGGCGGGGGCCAGACATGGCAGGGAGCTCCCTTTTGCGCATCCAGCATGGAAAGAGAGATGAACGAACCGGTTCTAAGTGGAGGCGGCCAGGGATTGAGAAATAATAGAAAGAAAGAGAGCAAGACACAGAAATAGATTTAAAAGCTGGGAGCCAGGTGGGACGCCGCCATTCTCTCTGATGGCGAGACAGGAAGACGACGACCTGAGCCACGCAGCACATTCACTTATACCCCCAATACCAGGAAGTATCACCAAAACTTAGGATCAAAGGAGCTTATTTGCATTCTTGAGTAGGCCCGAGCATTCCTGGTGCTTGCCTGGATTTACATATCTAGACCCGCCCCTGCCAACACCTGGGCTGCTATGAAGTCAGAACTGATAACATGTCCAGCCTCACTGGGGAAGCATGTTCCCAGGGCGTGGCTCTGCCTATCGCCCTGAGTTCAGCTGACGATAATTAAAGAAATGCCCATGTGCCTTCCCAGGCGCTGTCTACCATGTGGGGGTTTCTTCATGAAAGAAGCCGGCGTGCTGCCCACATCTGCGTGGGAATAATGCTTACATGTTATTGACATCTCCTGGGACTTAGGTTCTCATGGGAAAGTGGCCTCAGGAGTGCTGGCGGGGGCGGGGGTGGGGGGGCGGCAGGAACGGGCTCCATTTCTGAGAGGCCACCTGGTGTCCTCAAGGAGGGGGTGGGCGACGCCGTCCTCCCTCCCCCAGGTGACTTAGCCAATCCCTGCGTGTCCTTTTGCTGCTCACGCGATTCCTTCCTTTCTCATCCTGGTGCTCCCCAAACCTAAAGCAGCCACAGGGGTGTGTTTGTTGGTTGTTTTGTTGTTGTTGTTGTTTGTCTGTTTGGGGTTTTGATTGTTTTAATGTTGCAGCGGGAACCTGCTCTGTTGAGCTTTACTGAGAGCGTCTGACGTGCGTGGACAGTTCCCCACGGAGAGTGGCCAGGCCCACACGATTAGGCCTCACAGGAGGACTGATTCCTGAGTCGGCCACGTGGCTCCCTGCATGTAACACACCTGATGTTCCGTTTCCTGCGCTTAGACCCCATCCCCGTTCGGAACCTGTGTTCTGGCCACTCAGGTGCAGTTCCAACGAGCCCTGCACGGGTTGCTCATGCGCCTGAACACAGCGGCGGTCGGCGGCGCGGATAAAGCCTGTCACCGGAGTTGTCTCGTCTGCCAGGTGCTTCATGGGCAGCGAGTTGACACTGTGCTCTCACTCCTTTAAAAAAACACTTATTTTGCTAATCCCCATCCGAGGATATTTTTTCAATTGATTTTTGAGAGAGAGAGAGAGAGACATCAATGTGAGAGAGACACATCGATTGGTTGCCTCCTGCATGTGCCCTGACCAGGGCTGGGGATCGAACCTGCAACCCAGGTATGTGCCCTTGACCAGGAATCGAACCCACGACCCTTCGGTGTGCGGGCCAAGGACCTAACCATGGAACCACACGGGCCTGTGCTATTCTTCCTTTAATAGCTGGGGCTGGGAAAGGGATGTTCTGAACTTTCCCTTTTAATTTGAAAACTATTTTCCTTTGATTGCTTCTCTGTTCAAAAGCAATAATAAAATCACTTCATGCGCTCAACCAGGGGTCCGTCCATGGCGTGTTCTGTCCGGGTCAGAGGGTGGATCAAACCCACAACCTGGGCATGTGCCCTGACCGGGAATCGAACCAAGACCTCTTGGTTCCTGGGTCAATGCTCAGCTGCTGAGCCTCGTCGGCCGGGCGCAATATTCTTCTTCTGATCCTATCCCCACCCCACCCCACCCCACCCCACCGCACCCCAACACCAATAACAAATCTGAGAACGGTTTTTAGATCACGGGCTTCAGTTTTGCCAACCTCTGTGTCTGCCTACTGCGTGGCGGGGGGCATGCGCACACTGGCATTGCTGTGGCCTGTGGGTGCGCGGTGAGAGACGGACCAGTGGCACCCGTGTCTGCAGGACTCAGTCCTTCCCACCCCAGGAAGGGTGACTGTCGCCCGGCACCACGCCTGCCGTGGCCGTGCAGGGCCAGCTGTGTTCCCAGGGCTATGGGCTCCGGCCCTTTGCAATAACTCAGTTCTTTTTATGTATTTATATTTTTTTAAATTGAGTTCAGAGAGGAAGAGAGAAAGAGAGAGAGAGAGAGAGAGAGAAACATCAAAGGTGAGAGAGAATCATGATCGGCTGCCTCCTGCACGCCCCACACTGGGGATCAAGCCCACAACCTGGGCTGACCTCCTGGATCATAGGTTGACACTCAACCACGGAGCCACGCCGGCTGGGTCTGCAGTGACTCGATTCTAACGCAAGCTCTCCCTCTGCTTCTTGCTTCCCAGCGCCTCCTCCCAGGACCTGTCGGGTGCGTGGGAGCCGACGAGCCTGCAGCGCACCTCGGACCACTTCAGCTCTCTGGGCAGCGTCGACAGCCTGGACCAGCCCGCCCAGCCCTCCCCCTCCGGCCGCCTCTCGGCCGCCAAGTCCAGCGGCAGCATCGACCACCTGGGCGGCCCGAGCAAGCGGGACTCGGCCTATGGCTCATTCTGCACCCGCTCCAGCACGCCCGACCACACCCTGCCCAAGGCCGACGCCTCGTCCACGGACAACATCCTCTACAAAGTGGGCCTGTGGGAGGCGTCGCGGCCAGGCGGCCGGCAGGACCCCCAGGGCCTAGAGGAGAGGCCCGGCTGCTTCCCCCCCAGGGCCCCCCGGGACAGCAGCAGGAGCCCCCGGCCAGAGGACGCGCCCGAGCCCAAGCTGGCCACGTCGGGGAGGTCCAGTTTTGGGCCCATCTGGCACGTTCCCGATAAGAAGAGGGCACCTCCTTCCCCCCCGCCGCCGCCGCCCCCTCTGCGCAGTGACAGCTTCGCTGCCACCAAGAGCCACGAGAAGGCCCAGGGCCCTCCATTCCCCGAGGGGGCCACCGCGCAGCACTTCCCGGGCCTGAGCCGGGCTCAGTGCCAGGGCGACTGGAGGGCAGAGCCCGCCGATCCGCAGCGGAAGCTGGCACGCCCGGGTGAGCGGAGGCGGCCGGAGAGCTCGGGCTGTGCTGCCGGCGCCCCCCCGGACTGCGGGAGGCCGTCCAACCACGGCGCCCCCAGCCGGCTCCACGCCTCTCTGTCCAGCACCGACGTGCGTTTCCCGCCGTCTGCCTACACATGCCAGCACCCGCGCCAGTGCAGCGACGAGAGTCCCTTCCTCCATGAGGGCCCCAGGGCCGCCGTGGTGCCCAGGGGGCAGCCGCGTGGCACCCTCGCTGGGGTCCCGCAGGAGCCCCCCGCCCACAGCTTCCAGGACGCCAGCCCCACCCCGGCCAGGCAGCCCAGTGCCGCCGACCGCAAGGGGGACAGCGCCGGGCAGAGCCACCACCTCTCCGTGGCCCCCAGACAGGGCCCCCAGGGAGGCGCCCAGGCGGCTCAGCCCCGGGACGGCTCCTGGCGCTGCGGCTCGCCTCTGGGGGCCCATGCTTGTCCTGCCCCACACGCGGCAGGCCAGAAGCCACGCTGTCACCCCCCTCAGCACCAGGAGGCCCTGGACGCCCATGAGGGGGAGCGGGGCGACCCGGGGGACAGATTAGAGGAGCCGCAGAGAGCCCGCCCCAGCGCGCAGAGAGTCGCCGGCGGCTTCCAGTGGGCCGACGGGGCGGGCGGCAAGATCTCTGCCCACGCGACGCCCCTGCTGCACTCGCTGACCCGGGAGGGGCCCCGGCCCGAGGACGGCCCGGAGGGCGGCAGGGAGAGGCCAGCGCCCTTCGATGCCCAGGTGGGCAAGGCCACCCGGAGGAGCGACCGCTTCTCCACCACCCTCCGCAACGAGATCCAGCTGCGGCGCGCCCGGCTGCAGAAGAGCAAGAGCTCCATGGCGCTGGCGGCGCCCGCCGAGGCCGGGGGGGAGGCCGGCAGCTGGCGGGGGGCGCTGGGGGCGCCGGCCCCGGGAGCCCCATCGCTGGGCACCTACAAGGACCACCTGAAGGAGGCCCAGGCCCGCGTCCTGCGGGCCACGTCCTTTAAGCGCCGCGACTTGGACCCCGGCCCAGCCGGGTCCCGGGAACCCAGGGCCGGGGACCCCCGCCCAGATCCCGATGCCGCCCCCCAGGCGGTGGGCCCGGCCAGGCCCCCCTCATCCGGAGGGGGCCCGTCCCACGTGGCCCGCATTGGGGGCCGGAAACGGTTCACGGTGGAGCAGAAACTGAAGTCGTACTCGGAGCCGGAGAAGATGAACGAGGTGGGGCTCTCGGGCACTCACGGCCCCCGCCCGCACCCCGAGGACACCGTGGGGACGTTCGCCGACAGGTGGAAGTTCTTTGAGGAGACCAGCAGGCTGGTTCCGCAGAGGCCCAGCTCGAGGCAGGCGCTCCCTGGGGTCCCGAAGGAGAAGCCCGACAGGCTGCGGGCCGCGCGCCTCGGGGACCAGGGCGCCGAGCCCCCGCCCCAGGACAGGGCCCGCACCCCCTCCTTTGGAGAAAACGCCGGCGGTCCCAGGAAAGCGGGGAGGACGGGGAAATCGGAGCCGCCACAGAGGCTCGGGACCTTCGCAGAGTATCAGGCCTCTTGGAGGAAACAGAGCAAAGGCCCGGAAGCCAGGGGCTCGGGGCGGTACCACTCGGCCGACGACATCCTGGACGTGGGCCTGGACCAGCAGGAGAGGCTGCAGTATGTTCACGAGAGGTCACGGTCATCGCCCTCCACAGACCTTTACAAACAGGTGAGCGTGCGCTCGGGCAAGCTCATGGGCACCTACACCCACCGCTGTCTTTGATTTATTTGTTATTTTTATTTTTATTTTTTAAAATATATTTTATTGATTTTCCACAGAGAGGAAGGGAGAGGGATAGAGTCAGAAACATCGATGAGAGAGAAACATCCATCAGCTGCCTCCTGCACACCTGCCACTGGGGATGTGCCCGCCACCAAGGACGTGCCCCTGACTGGAATCGAACCCAGGACCCTTGAGTCCGCAGGCCGACGCTCTATCCACTGAGCCAAACTGGTTTCGGCTTTTATTTATTTAAAAAAAATTTTTTTTATTGAATTCAGAGTGGAAGGGAGAGGGAGAAAGAGAATCATCAATCTGCTGCCTCCTGCATGCTCTCCACTGGGAATTGAACCTGCAACTCGGGCATGTGCCCTGACGGGAATCAAACTGTGACCTCCTGGTTGATAGGTCGATGCTCAACCACTGAGCCATGCCGGCCGGGCTTGACCACTATCTAAGGGACCTATAGGGCACCCCCAAATAGAACGGGCCCGCACCAGCGTGACTTGCATCCACTCGTTGCGGCATTGATGGCGCTGTTTGAGCATCCATTTGTGTGAAAGGGATCTGGGCGACCTCGGATCGTTCACGGCGCTTTTGGGTGTCATGATTCACCCACAGCGGGGGTTCCCAGCCCCTCTCTGGCCGAGGCTGTCTCCCCCTCTCTCAGTACCTTGTCTCTGCCTTGGTTCCGAGCAAAGCACTTGGGGGAAACTGTAGAAGATGGCAAGTTGTCCTCTGAAATGAAGAGAGGGTTTCAAACGTATATGGCATTTAATCATTTAATATTTTTAGTATCTGTTCTTTTTAGTATTTTTCCCCCCAAGTATTTTTAAAGATTGCTCTCAGGTAAATGGAATTAAAAAGCCATGCAGTCCTGATCAGTGAGGCTCAGCTGGTTGAGCATCGTCCCGTGCACCAAAAAGATCGCTGGTTCGATTCCTGGTCAGGGCGCATGCCCAGGTTGTGGGTTCAGTCCCCGGTTAGGGTGCAAACAGGAGGCAACCAATCTGTTTCTCTCTCACATCGATGTCTCTCTCTCTCTCTCTCTCTCTCTCTCTCTCTCTCTCTCTCTCCCTCTCCCTCCCCCCCCCTCCCTCTCTCCCTCTCCATTCCTCTATCTCTAAAATCAATAAAAACATATATTTTTTAAAAAGGCACTGCATCATGACATTAATTGCACTTTTTTTTTAAGGTAAGAGTTTTGATGGTCAAAGTTGAGGTCAAGTTTCTAGCAAGCTGCGTATCTATGTCCATACTTCGACACCAATAGTTTCTCTCCCTCTCTCTCTGCTTTTCCTGCCTCTTAAACCTGCGCTTGTATTTGTCCAGGAATGGATTGCCTGCAGCACCAGGTGCAGTTTCTTTTTAAAAGAACCAGCAGTAAAGCCCGGCCGGTGTGGCTCAGTGGTTGAGCGTCGACCTATGAACCAGGAGGTCACGGTTCAATTCTGGGTCAGGGCACATGCCCAGGGTGTGGGCTCGATCCCCAGTAGGGGGCATGCATGAGGCAGCCAATTAATGATTCTCTCTCATCATGGTTGTTTCTCTCTCTCTCTCTCTCTGCTTCTCTGAAATCAATAAAAATATATATTTTAAAAAAGAGAACAACATATATCGCACAGCATTCAGTGTGTATGTGTGTGGAGAGTCTGGGTTCCGGAAGGCCGGGGACTTCAGGAGCGTGTGTTTCTGCCTGGAGGTGCCCTGGCCCATGGCCCACGCAGCGTGACCCGCGAGGAGTCCCTGCTCGCTCAGTCAGGAGACACTCCCACAGGCTGGCGAGTCCTGGGCTCGAGGCTTCGCCCCAGTGAGTCAGGACCAGCTGGTTGGGGTTTTTTTTGGCCAGTGTGCCCGCGGCGCTACAGCCCTCGTGTAGGAGTTCTGCTTCCTGCCCAGGACTGCGCTGGACGTGGGTTTGATGTGTTTTTTTTTTTTTAATAAATATTTTTATTGATTTCAGAGAGGAAGGGAAAGGGAGAGATAGAAACATCAATGATGAGAGAGAATCACTGATCGGCTGCTTCCTGCACGCCCCACACTGGGGATGGAGCCTGCAACCCGGGCCTGTGCCCTGACCGGAATCGAACCTGGGACCCTTCAGCCTGCAGGCCAACGCTCTATCCACTGAGCCAAAGCGGCCAGGGCGGTCTGAGGGGGTTTTGGTGCAGCCCACGGGGCGTGGGGACCAGCCCGCAGGCCCGCAGGGCGCACCACGGTGAGGGCTGGTAATCCGGATGCTGGGAGAAGGCGGCCGCTGACTCGGTCTCTCTGTGCCGCCCGTGGCAGGAGGCGCCCATCGAGCCGAGGCGACAAGCGGAGGACCCTGGCGAGCACCGAGAACATCCCCCCACAGGCCCGGCTGAGGACGGGGGGCCCGCCCCGAGGTAGGCACACTTGGGGAGGGGTGACTACGAAGGCTCCGGGGGGTGGGTTTCTTTGGGGGGTGAACGCCTGGGTGGACAGGGTCGGGCATCCGGGTTTGGCCAAACCTGAAGGGGCTGCTAACCGGGCGATCCAGTGTCCCCGGCGCGGGTCCCTCCCCCGCGGGTTCACACGCTGCCGGGAGAGTGCCCCAAGGCAGTGACGCCCTGGAATGCCATTGTGGTGTTTTTGGTTCTTAAACGGCTGCTGGGTTTTCCGTCCTGACAGGTGCTTTCTGTTGGTAGAAGGGTAAAGCCGGCCGGAGGGGCTTCGATAAGCGGGCGCACAGCTGGGCGCTGGGCCGAGGCTGCCAGGCAGAGTTGCCTCGGAGGGTTGTCAGTCAGAAAGGAGCAGGGCGAGCCTCTCCAGATTGGATGTGTTTTAATTTTAATTTTAAGAATATTTTTATTGATTTCAGAGAGGAAAGGGGAGAGAGAGAGAGAGAGAAACATCCATGATGAGAGAATCATTGATCGGCTGCCTCCTACACGCCCCCCACCGGGGATGGAGCCCCCAACCCGGGCATGTGCCCTGATCGGGAATCGAACCCTGACCTCCTGGTTCAGAGGTTGACGCTCAACCACTGAGCCACAACGACTGGGCGAGGGTTTGTGTTTTGAAGCTGCTGTGCTGTGAGGCGTCTTCAGGATCAGCTGTGATGGACACACTGTGCGTGTGATGGACACACTGTGCGTGTGATGGACACACTGTGCGTGTGTTGCCAGGGCTCTGACGTGGTGGAAGGGTCCAGTGCAGGCGGAGGGGCCCCGGGCTGCATTTGTCACGGGTGTCTTTGAGCAGGCTGCCTAACCACTCTGAAGAAATTAGTTCCAGAAGTTTCTGCTTTGGGGCTATAAACCGGCAATTTTCAGGACTGTGGGTGCTGCTAGAGCGCGAGCCTCAGTGGAATTCTAGGCTAGGAATGTTGAGGCGTCGCTTCCAACCCTTCTCGGCGAGAGTTTAGTTGCTGAAGTGTTGGCAGCGGGGAGTGCCCTGGGAGCATCGCGCTGTGGAGTGAAAGCGGTGAGATTCAGGCAAGGGCCGGTCTGGCCGAGCACACGGCCTCTGCTGCGGAGAGTCCAGGCGCCCCGTTTCCCATCAGCTTGAGGTAACGTAAACGTGTCTGAATGAAGAGTGAACTCCAGATCTGATGCGCAGCGCGAGACAATGAAAAGTGGTTTTTGGCCCTGGCCGGTTTGGCTCAGTGGATAGTGCGTCGGCCTGCGGACTCAGGGGTTCGATCCCAGTCAGGGACATGTGCCTTGGTTGTGGGCACATCCCCAGTGGGGGGTGTGCAGGAGGCAGCTGATCGATGTTTCACTCTCATCGATGTTTCTGACTCTCTATCACTCTCCCTTCCTCTCTGTAAAAAAAATCAATACAATATATTAAAAAAAGAAAGAAGAAAAAAGAAAAGTGGTTTTTGTTGTACTTTGTTGGGATGACAGAAGAGCGGCAAGATAAGAATTATTGTTTGCTCATGCAACCTGAGACCATTTTTGTGGGGTTCAGGATTCTGTGTTCTTTTTTTTTTTTTTAATATATTTTATTGATTTTTTACAGAGAGGAAGAGAGAGGGATAGAGAGTTAGAAACACTGATGAGAGAGAAACATCGACCAGCTGCCTCCTGCACACCCCCCACTGGGGATGTGCCCGCAACCAAGGTACATGCCCTTGACCGGAATCGAACCTGGGACCCTTGAGTCCACAGGCCGATGCTCTATCCACTGAGCCAAACCGGTTTCGGCCTTCTGTGTTCTTTTAAATTTTATTTTAGTGATTGATTGATTGATTGATTTGAGAGAGAGAGAGAGAGAGAGATCCATTTGTTGTCCCACTTATCCATGCATTCATTGGTTGATTCTTTTTTTTAAATAATATTTTTTTATTGATTTCAGAGAGGAAGGGAGAGAGAGAGAAAGAGCGAGAGAGAGAGAGAAACATCAATGATGAGAGAGAATCATGGATCGGCTGCCTCCTGCACGCCCCACACTGGGGATCGAGCCAGAAACCTAGGCACGTGCCCTGACTGGGAATCAAACCTTGACCTCCTGCTTCATAGGTCGTTGCTCAACCACTGAGCCACTGAGGCCGGGCCAGCGTGCCTTCTGAGGGGGTTCTGACATGTGTGGGCAGGAGGGCTGTGGTCATCTGACTTCCGGTGCAGGGGACTCCTCAGGCCTGTAGAGAGCTGCACCCTTCCCGCCCCACCTTCCCCCCTGCAGACTGCACCGGCGCTCCCTGCCAGCCCGCAGCAAGGCCGGCCCAGGCCGCTGTGTTGGGTGGGGAGACCGCCACAGCCACAGCCCGCTCGGATGCGACCTCTCCTCCTCTCAGCTGACCGCCCTCTTCCAAGCGCCAGCCCTGCGGCTCGGTCCGGTTGACATTGCACATAAAGGCACTCGCTCCTCATCGTTGTTGCCTTTCCCCAGAAATCCACCCTGGCACCCCGGCGCCCAGCATCTCTCCATCCTTCCAGCCACGCTTTCCTCTCTCTGCTATGTTTGAAGTCAGTTTACCATGTTTTGTGCCCGGCCGGTGTGGCTCGGTGGTTGAGCATCAACCCATGAACCAAGAGGTCATGGTATATAGAAGGTTTGGTACTCTGCGGGGTCTTGGAACATATACCTCATGGATAAGTGCGTGGAAACTTTATGTCAGTTAAAAAAAAATCTCAGTCCATACTGGGAATCCACAAGGAAAAAGTTTTTTATTTGTTTGTTTATTTATTTTACTTTTTAAAAAATATGTTTTTATTTATGGGAGAGAGAGAGAGAGAGAGAGAGAGAGAGAGAGAGAGAGATCACTGTGAGAGGGAAACATCCTATGCACCCTGACCGGGGACCGAACTCACAACCCAGGCCTGTGCCCTGACTGGGAATCGAACCGGTGACCTTTTGGTGCACAGCATGCCACTCAACCACCTGAGCCACAGGGGCCAGGGCTATTTTTTTAAAAAATATTTCGTTTTATTCAGAATGAGGCTGTGCCTCGCCCAGGAGGTAATTATGCCTCAGTCAGGCCTGAGAAAGGCAGGCAGCTCTGGCTCCGAGGCTGACACACGGGGACGGCCCATGTGTCGCCTTTGGGGCGCATTCCCTGCTCTGTGGCCTGGCGGTGTGGTCGGAGCGCGGATGCAGCCATAGCTTGTCCACCCAGCCGGCTGTGCCCAGTGAACCCTCACCGAGCAGGTTTGCGCCCTGGGGTTTGGTCCAGGACGGTGGTCGGCAAACTGCGGCTCGCGAGCCACGTGTGGCTCTTTGGCCCCTTGAGCTTTTAGCAAAGGCCAGCTTAGGAGGACCCTCATTAAGTTAATAACAATGTACCTACCTATATAGTTGAAGTTTAAAAAATGTGGCTCTCCAAAGAAATGTCAATCGTTGTCCTGTTGGTATTTGGCTCTGTGGACTAATGAGTTTGCCGACCACTGGTCCAGGGCGGTAGGTATGGTCTGTGGGGCTGGAATGGCAGTCTGTCCAGACATTTCCGAAGAGGCTTCTTTCATGATTCTCTTGCAATTCGAAATGCACTTCTCTTGTGATCTGGATGCGACTCGTCTCCTTTGGCTGTTGGCTCAGGGAGCTTGTATTGGCCACCCGTGTGGCCGTGCTTCCAGGGCGTGAAGGTGAAGGGGAGCGCAGGATGCTGGGAGATGAGGGTGCGGGTGGGGGGCCCTGGGAACCCGAGGGCGGGCATGGCGCTCAATTCAGGTGAAGTGACTTGGGGAAGGTTCGAGGCTTCCCCCCGGCTGCTGGAGAGGCTGGGAGGAAGACTTCTCCGGGAATGTGTGTGCGCCAGGGTGTTTATTTTGTTCTGTTCCTTTATTTGTGGAATTGTTCATGGGCACGAATGTCCTGTGCCAATTAAAGGCAGGTTGGTATGCGACTTATTAGAAGCATTTCCGATGTAAAGTCTTAAGCTCTGAGAAGCACAAGCTGTGAAAAGGTTTGAGCGTCTTACAGGCCCCGGTGAGTATGCCTCACTCTGAGGAACATAAAAGTGGTTTGTCTTTAGAAAGACCTCAGTGCGGGTCTCCTTTAACAGTGCATTCCTCAAGCGCCACCACCACCCAGAGCTGGGATTCTCATATGCTTCTGTAGCGGCAGCAGCCAGGGCTCCCTAGAGGAATGGCTGTCATTATTATTATTATTATTATTATTATTATTATTATTATTATTATTACTAGTGGCCCAGTGCATGAAATTCGTGCGGGGGGGGGGGTGTCCCTCAGCCCGGCCTGCACCCTCTCCAACCTGGGACCCCTCAGGAGATGTCCGACTGCTGGTTTAGGCCCGATCCCTAAGCTGGCAGTCAGACATCCCTCTCGCAATCCGGGACCGCTGGCTCCTAACCGCTCACCTGCCTGCCTGCCTGATCGCCCCTAACCATTCTGCCTGCTGGCCTGCTCACCCCCAACTTCCCCTCCTGCCGGCCTGCTTGCCCCCAACTGCCCCCCACTGCTGGCCTGCTCGCCCCCAACTGCCCCCCCTGCCGGCCTGATCACCCCCAACTACCCTCCCCTCCTGGCCCTATCGCCCCTAACCACCTCTACCTCAGCCCCGCCACCATGGCTTTGGCTTTGTCTGGAAGGACGTCTGGAAGGACTCCCAGAAGGTCTCCTGGTCTAATTAGCATATTACCCTTTTATTAGTATAGGTTATTATTATTATTTTAAATATATATTTTTTATTGATTTCATAGAGGAAAGGAGAGAGAGAGAAAGATAGAAACATCAATGATGAGAGAGAATCATGGATCGGCTGCCTCCTGCATGCCCCCTACTGGGGATCGAGCCTGCAAACCGGGCATGTGCCCTTGACTGGGAATCAAACCATGGCCTCCTGGTTCGTAGGTGGATGCTCAACCACTGGCTGAGTCTTAGGGCAGGAGCCTGGGGTGTCTTGTGCCAAAAAGTGAGGACATGCTGACGGGAAGGAAGGATAGGAGGGAGGAAGGGAGGGCGGCAGGGCGGCAGAAAGAATGTGGGCTTGGCATCAAGGACACAGGTTGAAATCATCATTGTATCAGGCCTGAGCTTGCTAATAACGCACGTCCCTGGCTGGTGGGAGGTCCACAGCAGCCTTCCTCGCAGACTTATGGAACTGTTTAATGGGTATAATACTAAGGCATCTGCACACGGCTGAAGATGAAGTGGGACTGAGAAAACCAGGAAACAGTCACTCCCACTAAAATAGCAGGCTTGCGGGAGACACCACAAAGTAGCGCGTCTTACTGGTTATGTGCGGAGGAGTCAGAAGTAAAGGCTGTGAGCTGAGAAAAGGTTGACAGAGCAGGTTGAAAAGAGAAAGTGCACCCTGAGGGTTAAGTGCAGACCCGGGAAGGGTGGGGGCCCTCCGTGGGAAGGGGCTGTTAGGGACTGGGGGGAGGGGCACTTCCTGGGGGAGGAGCGAGGCACTGGGATCTCAGCCGCCTGGGGAGGGGAGGGAGGGGGAGGGGGGACTTTGAATACAGATCATTGTGAGGTGACAGATGGGCTAGCCGGGTCAGCCTGCCACCTCTTTGTCTGTGTCCCTCAGTGCCTGGGCCACAGGGAAGCTCCCGGGAGCACTTGGCCAGCTGTAGGGTAGATTCCATTCCTAAAGAGTGTGTAATAACCCGGAGAATACACGCAGCTGTGAATCCGCTTTTTAAAAAAAAATTAAAATTCTTTATTGTTGAAGGTATTACATGTCTCCTTTTTCCCCCATTGACCTCTCCCCGGCTGCGCCCCCCCAGCACATGTCCCCGCCCCCCTGCTGTCTGTGTCCATGGGTTATGCTTATACGCATGCATACAAGTCCTTTGGTGGATCTCCCCCCACCCCCCGCCCCAAATCCGCTTTTGGATGTTTTAAACTTCATGGTTCCAGCGGACTTGATTGGGGTTGTGGAGTTGAACCGGGTATCTCACACATTATGTGATTATCTAGCTTCGTTAATAGAGAAAGCATGTAAAATTCATGCAGCCATGGAGGGACCTGGAGAGCATCATGCTAAGTGAAATAAGCTCGTCAGAGAAAGACAAGCATCTCCATGATCTCACTCATATGTGGAATCTAGTGAACAAAATAAACTTATGAGCAAAACAGATCCAGAGACTTAGAAGCCTTGGAACAGAGTGCCAATCTCTCTCAGAGAGAAGGTGTGTGTGTGTGTGGTGTTGGGGGGGGGGGGGGATCAACCAGAGACCTTGTATGCAAATATGCATGGCCCTTGGACACAGACACTAGGGTGGTGGAGGCCTGGGGGGGGGGGGCGGGCTGGAGGGGATCAATGTGGGAAGAGGAGGACATGTAACACTTTCAACAATAAAGAGATCAAATCAAATCAAATCCATGCAGTCAGCTTTTCTCAGTTTCCCTCTTTAAATGATCAAAAGGTGCCACCCAGGCTTTGGGGTTGAAGCGTAGGGGCCTTGGGAACGCCCCCGGGGTCCGGAGTTGCCAGTGGAGTCACTGAAGTGAAGGGCGCCTGAGTCACGGGGGTGCGGGGCGCCGAGCCTGCGTGGACTTGTCCGTCACGAGGGAGGCAGCAGGCGCAGGCAGGCCGCCGTGGGGAGCGTGGCTTCCAGACTCCGGGCTGCAGGCGGCGCGGCCGGGGGCTGCGGGGGGCCGGGGGCCGGGGACCGGGTCCCCGAAGGCAGCTCGGCGCCGGGTGCAGCAGGCGGAGGCCCGGGTAAGAGTCCGAGTCGCGTGTCCTTCGGCGTCCCCCGCCGCCTGTGCGGGGCGCGGGGCTGCGGGGGGGGGCGGTGGGGGGGGGGCTCCCCGCGCCTCTTTTGTTCTCGGGCTGGAGGAGCGGCTTGTCGCCCGCGGGGCAGTGCGGGAGATCTGCACACATTCTCCTTGCTCATTGTTCCGCCCGAGGATGTAAAATCCCGCACGACGGCTGCAGGTTCCGGGGCGCGCGCTCGGCACGCGTGTGTGCGGGCGCGCGCCGGTGCCGCCTGCGCCTGGAGACCCGGCGGCTTTGGCAGCTTTGCGGCGGGCGGGCGGGCGGTCCTCCCCGCGCTCTGCTCTGCGGGGTGTGATCCTTGCTAATGCGGGCTCTGCGGACCCGCCTTCCCTGCGGAGGGTCGCCCGGGAGCCGCTCGGGCGCCAGTGGGGCGAGGACCCGCTCTTCCCCGCCTTTTGCCTCCCCCCTCCCCGTAGCCGTGAGAAATAAGCGTGGGGATGACCGAGGCACTGGCTGTGGACACCGAAAGGGAATGGTGAGTCAGCCGCATCCAAACGGGGAAAAAAAAAGGGTGATGAAATCAGGTGTGCAGGTTTAGTCATGAAAACAGCGCTCTGTGGGCACACTCACGCGCCCTGCTCACTGCGGGGGGAATGTGCGTGGGACATGGACTCCGGGGTCCGAGCATTCTCCAGCCCGCGGGCTTGCTCTCCTTGGGGTGAGGGTGACACTTTGGGGCGTGCGTTTCTTTGCGGGCTTTACTGACTTGTGGGTGGTTGCGTGCGTGCGTGTGCGTGTGTGTGTGTGTGTGTGTGCGTCGCCTTCTGTAGCCTGATAAAGGAAACAGATCGTTACCAATTTTGGCCCTGTTTCTGAAGGATGGAATGTTTTTGCGCTGCTCCCAGCTGCTTTTGTGTGTGCGCGCGGGGAGGGTGCTATGTGTCGGGAAATTGCGGCGGAGACCTGCGTGCACACGCGCGGGCACACTGCGGCTGCATGCGCCGGCCTGCGCGGTACAGGGCTGTGGGGTGCACGCGCACTGACCGTGCAGGGGAAGGGGGGGCGGGGGGAGAAGGAGCTTGAAGACGGGCCGCAGCATCTGGAGCTGAGCAGCCTGCAGCCTCACACACTGGGCAGAGGGACGGGGTGAGCGGCTGAGAAGTAAGGTTTCCGCCTGACACACAAAATCATAGACGATTGGGTACAGATTTCCTGAAAGCTCGGCACATTTCTTTTCTTTGCCAAGCGGGATCTTTGAGGGCATGTTCTAATTTCTTTTTTTTTTTAAATATCTTTTTTAATTGATTTTTTTTACAGAGAGGAAGGGAGAGGGATAGAGAGTTAGAAACATCGATGAGAGAGAAACATCCATCAGCTGCCTCCCGCACACCCCCTCCTGGGGATGTGCCCGCAACCAAGGTACATGCCCTTGACCGGAATCGAACCCGGGACCCTTCAGTCCGCAGGCCGACGCTCTATCCACTGAGCCACACCGGTCAGGGCGAATTTCTGTACGTTTATGTTGGAGAGCAGTGTTCCATGGATGGTAGGGAGAGGGCCAGCTCTACACTTTGGTCATGCACAGTGGAAACATTTTACACTTTCTCTCTTTTTAAAAAATATATTTTATTGTTGATAGTTTAATAGGTATCTCCCATTTATACACTTTCTCTCCTACCTCTCTCTACCCCCCCTCCCTCTCTCACACACACAGACACCTTAAGAGACAACATCTGCAGGGCTATGCATGAACAACACACAGGCAGCAGCGGTGTTTAAAGAGAGCGATGCGCAGACGTGTTGGTGTCAACCACGTGCGCTGCGTAGGCCCCTGCTGCCCAGCCGGAGTGACGGAGGGCCCTGGCCAATGCGCTAACTGCGCCTGCGCGGCACGGCCCACCTGCTCCCGGGGCCCAGCTCTGAATTTGGGAGAAGCCCGTATGGAATGTGGCCTTTAGAATGCATTTGCTTGCCTCTCTGCCTCTTCTGTGCATTAAGGCAGGTGAACAAAGACATAAAAGAAGAACGCGTGAGAGGGAACCCCGGGGGCTGCGGGTTCCTATTTTTTAAATACATTTTGATTGATGTCAGAGAGGAAGGGAGAGGGAGAGAGAGAGACAGAAACATCCGTGATGAGAGAGAATCATGGATCGGCTGCCTCCTGCACGCCCCACACTGGGGATGGAGCCCGCAACCCAGCATGTGCCCTTGACCGGGAATGGAACCCTGATCTCCTGGTTCATAGGTCAACGCTCAACCACTGAGCCACACCAGCCGGGCCAGAGGTAATACTTTTTGATTCCCAGGACTCAAATTCCCCTTAGCAATCACACATCAGGCCCATGGGCTGTGCTGTTGGATTTATTTGCTGTCAACAGCCAGGTGAACAAAGACATAAATGTATGCGAGACACACATAATGTCTCCGAGATCTGTTTACAAATAACACGAGCTCCTGCCAGCAAATGCCTTTCTGCCTGCAGCGTGTGGGGAGGCAGCGGCCGTGCCCTTGACAGCCACCCTGGGCTGACAGGAGCCCCGGGCTGGCGGCTCATACAGTGCGTTCCCTTGGGCATCACTTACACGACACTTCTTCCCTAATGATTTCGTTTGTAAAAATCTAGCCAGTGGGCCCTTCACCAGGCTTGGAGGCCATTAAAGATGGAATAACTAGAAATTCTCCTAAGATATTTAACATCTCTACACACACATGCATGCATGTGTATGCATGCGCAATTGTGTACACATGCACATCACACAGAGACGTGTGTCATAGACATTTTATGTAGTAGAAAGTATATAAAGTACGTTTTCATGTACAATACATATCTGAAGCCTGCTGGGTGAATAAACCATTTCCAAGTATGGTTCGGCTGATAGCAGTAATCAGACAAGATGTGTGATTTTCAGAACTTGGGGTCACATGCAATTGTGATCAAAGTGAAGACACCTGAGGCCAATGATTTTTTGCCTAATTTATGGAGATGATGTGCTATTCTAATATTTTTTAAAAATATATTTTTATTGATTTCAGAGAGGAAGGGAGAGGGAGATAGAGAGAGAAACATCCATGATGAGCGAGAGACATTGATCGGCTGCCTCCTGCATGCCCCACACTGGGGGTCGAGCCCGCAAACAGGGCATGTGCCCTTGACTGGAATAGAACCCGGGCCCTTCAGTCCGCAGGCCGATGCTCTATCCACTGAGCCACACCAGCTAGGGCAACATTTCCTTTTTTAAAAAAAAAATCTGTGTTGCCCGGCTGGTGTGGCTCAGCAGTTGAGCATCAACCCATGGACCAAGAGGTCACCAGTTCGATTCCTGGCCATTGCACATGGCTGGGTTGTGGCTCGATCCCCAGCAGGGATCGCGCAGGAGGCAGCTGATGGACGTTTCTCTCTCATTGATGTTTCTCTCTCTCTCTCCCTCTCCCTTCGTCTCTCTCTAAAAATCAGTGAAAACATATTTTTAAAAATCTGTTTTACTAATTAAGACATTTGTATTACAATAAGTGGAAGTTCTGGAAAGTAGAAAGAAGATATTAAAAACTGACCTCACTACCTTACACAATGGAATACTATGTGGCTGTGAAAAAGAAGGCAATCTTACCCTTTGAGAGGGCATGAAGGGACCTGGGCAATACAGTGAAACCTTGTTTCTCAAACTTAATTCATTCCAAAAGGCTGTTCAAGAAGCGATTTGTTCGAAAACCAAATCATCCCTCCCCCGCTTAGAAATAATGTAAATTGAATGAATCTGTTCCAGACCCCCACATGATTCCCTGTTTTAACCTTTCTTAGATACAGTACATGTCTAATGTACTGTCTAATTATAAATAAACTAGAGGCCGGTTGCACGAAGATTCATGCAAGAATAGGTCTTCCTTCCCCTGGCTTTGCTGCCGGCCACCTAAGAGCCTGCAAGTCATCACTCCCGGCCACCCAGGATCCTGCAAGTCCTCACTCCCAGCCGCCCGGGAGCCTGCAAGTCCTCGCTGCTGGCCGCAGTGCCACTCCTGTAACTCCCTCCTCCCCCTATCCTTCCCCTCATAGCAGGTGACCTGCCCTGCCCAGCCACTTCGTGCCTGCATATGCAAATTAACCCACCATCTTTGTTGGGTTAATTTGCATACTCACGCCTGATTGGCTGATGGGCATCATGGAGGTATGGTCAATTTGCATATTTCTCTTTTATTAGTGTAGATACTTACATTTATCGAACCCCCCCCCCCCCCCGCCTTTCTGGCCTTATAGGAATTTTTCACATATCACTGCCTCCAAAATGCTGTCACCTGCTACTGCTTTTCATTTATCCCAGTCAACAACAGTGTTTCTACCTCTTCCATTGCCTGTGATTGCTGTTTTGTGAGCACTTTCACTCTTAGCAACATTAACGCTCTTGATGGCCTCTTTATGTTTTTAAAATTGTGCTAATCATCCATTTTGCCAGCAACAAAAGCATTCTCTCCTCTGTTTGTTGCCTGAGCGATGCTTTGTGTCATGCTGAGGTATCACCATGAGAGGGTTGTAAAACGGAAGTTTTGGTCCACAACCCAGTCATTTTTTCCTGTGAACCGAATTGTTCGAGATGGGAGATGTTCGAGAAACGAGGTGTTTTTTTAAAAAAAATATTTTATTGATTTTTTTACAGAGAGGAAGGGAGAGGGAAAGAGAGTTAGAAACATCGATGAGAGAGAAACATCGATCAGCCGCCTCCTGCACACCTCCTACTGGGGATGTGCCCGCAACCAAGGTACATGCCCCTTGACCGGAATCGAACCTGGGACCCTTCAGTCTGCAGGTCAACGCTCTACCCACTGAGCCAGACCAGCTAGGGCGAGAAATGAGGTTTGACTACAGTATTATGCTCAGTGAAATAAGCCAGTCAGAGAAAGACGAGCATCGCATATGTGGAATCTAATGAACAAATACAAGCAGAGGCCTGGCTGCATGGAGCAGAAGGACAGATGTTGGGGCATGGTGGGGGGGGGGGGGGGGGGCGGCTGGATAAAGAAGGGGAAGGGATTAGCTAAAGAACATATATGCGTAGCCCATGGGCACAGGGAGTAGAAATGGGGGACATTTGCAATAGTGTCAACAATTAAAAAGAAAAAGAAACAAATTGACCTCCCCATCCAAGGAGACTCCACTGTGGAAGGTTGAAGTGAATCGACTTCAAAAGTCCTTTTCGGCCCTAACCGGTTTGGCTCAGTGGATAGAGCGTCGGCCTGCAGACGGAAGGGTCCCAGGTTCGATTCCAGTCAGCGGCATGTACCTTGGTTGCGGGCACATCCCCAGGAGGGGGTGTGCAGGAGGCAGCTGATGGATGTTTGTCTCTCATCGATGTTTCTAACTCTCTATCCCTCTCCCTTCCTCTCTGTAAACAATCAATAAAATATATATAGTTTTAAAGTCATTTTCGTTGTTGTTAACCCTCCCCTCAGGGTATTTTCCCACTGATTTTTAGACAGAGGAGAGGGAGAGACACAGAGCAGCATCGTTATGAGAGAGACACATTAATCGGTTGCCTCCAACACACGCCCCAACTGGGGCTGGGGATCCCAATCTCTGGGTTCATAGGTCGATGCTCAACTAGAGCTACAACCGGTGGGGCAAACGGATGAATATTGTTAGGTGGTCATTGTCTTATGGAAAAATTGAGTTACTTCCAATGGCCCTTAATGGACCGATAAAGCTAATTGAATCTGTGGTCGGGCCTGGTTCCGCAGTCATGACGGCGTGATGCTGAACGGGAGGAAGGGACGTGGGAGTAGAGATGGGCTGTTGGGCGGGTCCCCGCCAGACCTGCAGGTCCAGCACTCGGACTTTCGAAGGGCGTTTGTTTGTTTGCAGGCCCTGCGTTTCAATTAGCACGGCGTCAGAGGAACGGCATTCTCGGCGGCCAGTCTCGGGTGGCGTCCGCTTATTATCTCACTGGATACGGACCTGTTTGTGTTGTGGGGTACCATGGACCCTGCAAAGTTAAACAGGCACAGATAAGCTCCCTCGCAGGCGCGAATCCTCTGCTATTAGGGAGCACACTATATAGCTAATGGCATAGGTAGGCGCTCCAACAACAGACATGGATCTCCCACTTGGGGAGAGTGGAAGTCCAAGGTCAAGGACCGTTTCCTGGATAGCGGAGGGCCAACTTGTTGCCATGTCCTCACATGGTGGGGAACAGAGAGAGGGGGAGCAAACTCTGTGGGGTCTATTTTTAAAAAATCCTTACTGGAGGATGTTTTTTCCATTGATTTTTAGACAGAATGGAAGGGAGGGAGGAGGGGGAGAGAGAAACATCGACTTGAGAAAGACACATCGATTGGCTGCCTCCCGCAGGTGCCCCAACTGGGGCCGGGGATTGAGCTTGCAACCCAGGTACGTGTCCTTGACAGGGAATTGAACCCGAGACCCTTCTCTCCAGGGGCCGGCGCTCTAAGCATTGAGAAAGCTGGTCAGGGCTGTGGGGTCTCTTTTATAAGAGCCCTAATCCCATTCATGAGGGCTCCACCCTCGTGACCCAACCACCTGCCAAAGACCTCACTCCTGATCACATTGGGGGGCAGGGGCAGGTAGGATTTAACATATGAATTTGAGGGGTGCACATTCCTTCTAGAACATAAGTGCATGTACGTGACTATGATGTTGGCTCAGCAGAAGGTGCTGGTCTCTGGAGTGCTGGTCTCCAGGGTGTAGATCTCTGGGGGTGCAGGTGTCTGGGGGTGCAGGTCTTAGGCTACAGGTTCCGGGGTTGGCGGTTTCTGAGTACAGGTCTCTGGGGGTGCAGGTCTCTGGGGTTCAAGCCTCTGGGGTGCAGGTCTCCGGGGTGCAGGTCCCTGGGGGTGCAGGTCTCCGGGGTTCAAGCCTCTGGGGTGCAGGTCTCTGGGGTGCAGGTCTCGGGGTGCAGGTCTCTGGGGGTGCAGGTCTCTGGGGTTCAAGCCTCTGGGGTGCAGGTCTCCGGGGTGCTGGTCTCTGAGGTGCAGGTCTCCGGGGTGCAGGTCCCTGGGGGTGCAGGTCTCCGGGGTTCAAGCCTCTGGGGTGCAGGTCTCTGGGGGTGCAGGTCTCTGGGGTTCAAGCCTCTGGGGTGCAGGTCTCAGGGTGCAGGTCTCTGGGGGTGCAGGTCTCCGGGGTGCAGGTCTCTGGGGTGCAGGTCTCGGGGTGCAGGTCTCTGGGGGTGCAGGTCTCCGGGGTTCAAGCCTCTGGGGTGCAGGTCTCGGGGTGCAGGTCTCTGGGGGTGCAGGTCTCCGGGGTGCAGGTCTCTGGGGTGCAGGTCCCTGGGGGTGCAGGTCTTCGAAAGCCTTGCATAGAGCCTGCTGCCCTCCCCCTCCCCGAGCTGCCCAGGCAGGCCGCTCTTTGGTAACGTGTCATTAGCATGTTCCCCGTGAGAACGAACAACCAGCTCAACCTGAATGCCATTCCCGGGACGCTGGGCGCAGCTCCTTTCCCACTCCCTTTGTGTGGCCGGCCTCCGTGCGGGGTGCACCCAGGAGCGCGCGCAGGGGTAGCTTCTGTGCGCAGTGCAGGAGTCCTCTTATCTGTCTGCTTTTGCTAGCTCTCAGTCTCGCCATCGCCAGTGATTTTATCCTTGGAACGATATTAGCTTTTTAATGGAATGTATTGGGGTGACATTGGTTAATGAAATGACATAGGTTTCAGGGGCACAATTCTATAACCATCATCTGCACGCTCTATTGTGTGTTCACCACCCAAAGTCAAGTCTCTGTCCATCACCATTTATCCCCCCTTTACCCTCTTCTACCTCCCCACCCCCTCTCCCTCTGGTCCTCACCATGCTGTTGTCTGTGTCTGTGAGGTGTGTGGGTTTTTTTCTTAATCCCTTCACCATTTTCGCCCTGACCCCCAACACCCCTCTCCTCTGACAGCTGTCAGTCTGTTCTCTGTATCTATGAATCTGTTTTTATTTTGTGTGTTAGTTTATTTTGTTCATTAGATTCTACACATAAGTGACATCATATGGTACTCATCTTTCTCAGACTGGCTTATCTCACTTAGCACAATACCCTCTAGGTCCATCCACGCTGCCCCAAAAGGTAAAATTTCCTTCCTTTCTTTTTACGGCTGAATAGTATTTCATTGTGTAAATATATCACAGCTTTTTAAAAAAAAAAAATATTATTTATTGGGGTGAACCACAGCTTTTTTATCCACTCATCTACTGATGGGCACTTGGGCTGCTTCCATATCTTGGCTATAGTAAATAACTGCAGTGAACATAGGGGTGCATGTACAGAGACACAGATCCATACACATGCAAAATAAACACACATGTGATATACATGACACAAACAGACATACATAAACACACACTTTACCTACACAGTAGCCATTTGGAAGCTATTAGAAACACAGCTTGGAATATGATCCCAGAAGAACCCCAAATTCCCATTTTTGTTTTGTGACCTCGATTTCCTGCATTCTTTTTTTTTTTTGAATCATATGTCAACATTTATTCCAGTACTGCTGGCATATGGGAGAGCAGCAGGTCATCCACAAATATCTTCTCTCGATTTCTTGCATTCTTCTCAACTAGGGCCGTGGTCGGCAAACTGCGGCTCGCGAGCCACATGCAGCTCTTTGGCCCCTTGAGTGTGGCTCTTCCACAAAATCCCACGGCCTGGGCGAGTCTATGTTGAAGAAGTGGCGTTAGAAGAAGTTTAAGTTTAAAAAATGTGGCTCTCCAAAGAAATGTCAATCGTTGTACTGTTGACATTTGGCTCTGATGACTAATGAGTTTGCCGACCACTGAACTAGGGCAATAAAAACCAATGCCAGGGTTTATGGCTTTGCGTTGCAGGTTTTGGGGGAAATAGGAGGGCGGGGGACAAAGCTGGCCCAGGAGGTGCTGCGCTCCTGTGGATGTTCCTAAGGGGAGTGCTGGGCGGGAGGCGTCACCGCTCCCCCAGCAGGAGGAGTGGCTGCAGCAGCAGCACCGCCCTGGGGGCCAGCGAGGCCCCATCAGGAAGAGGGCGGAGCCCGCACTGGGCTGAGTCATCAGTTACTAGTGCTTCCCAGGGGCGGGGCTTCCCAGGGGCGGGGCTTCCCAGGGGCGGGGCTTCCCAGGGGCGGGGCTCCCACAGGCTCTCACAGCACGTCCTGTGCAAGGCGCTCTGCAGACAGAACTCCTTTTGAATAATCGCATCCCATGTGGGCCTACACAGCCAAGGCGCTGGGACCTGAGCAGTGAATGGCAGCTCCTTTCCTCCTCCCATCTCTCGGAGGTGCTGGGTACTGATTAAATGGCAGGTGCCGGCGCTTCCATGGGGGTCAGTGGATGCTAGAGTGGAAGAGTTTTAGCAGGAGGAGAAGAAAACCTCCCAGGGTCCCTCGCGGCTTGGACATGAGAGGCTGGGCAGGCATTTGCGATTCGTCATGAGTTAGGACACGTTTCCCTGTCACCCAGCGCCCCGCTGTCCGAGCAGGCACAATGCCTTAAGTGAAGGGGGACGTGGGGGTCGCAGGGCCTTCCCTGCCCGCTGGCTGTCAGAGCCAGAGCTGCCCCTGTCAGACGGCGTCACGTGGACAGTATCACTGCCATTCTGAATCTTGTCCACACAGCTGCCTGGCTGTGCGTTGTTTTCTGAGACACTCGTTGCCATGTTCAGGTTATTTTGATAACTTCCAGTTTGTCTTGGTGTGTACCTAATACCCATTTTTTTAAAAAAAAATCTGACTCGCCGAAACCGGTGTGGCTCAGTGGCTAGAGCGTCGGCCTGCGGACGGAAGGATCCCGGACTCGATTCTGGTCAAGGGCATGTACCTTGGTTGCGGGCACATCCCCAGTGGGGGGTGTGCCGGAGGCAGCTGATCGATGTTTCTCTCTCATCGATGTTTCTAACTCTCTATCCCTCTCTTTCTCTCTGTAAAAAAATCAATAAAATATATTTTTTTAAAAATCTGCGTCCCCACACCGGGTTGATACTGTCTAAGCTCTGACACTCCGCTGTTTTCTCAGCTTCTAAGCAGAGGCGGTGCCCGCAGCCTGGGAGCAGAGGACGAACCTGTCCTCTCTCAGGTCCCAGTGGGACCCTGTCCTCTGCCAGATGCGAGGAGTTGCAGTTTCTGGCTGCGAGCAGGGTTGCCCTGGGACTTGCCGTAGTGCAGGGTGGGGACCGCAGCCCCGGCTGGCGGAGGCAAGGAATTAGGTGTGCGATGTGGGTTCTGCTCTGAAGCATCCACTGAACCTGAGGGACCTTTCTCCTGAGGACACGAGAGGGACATGGACAGGACACTTGCCCCTTCGTACCCAAGACAGGGTTGGAACAACTAATTCCCAGGCCCAGTAGCATGTCCTGGGGTGCAGTTCATCCCTCAGCCACAAGGGGCGCTGGTTCCCAGGGAAAGGTGTCCTATCTGCTTGCTGGTTAATAGGTTGCATGTTTCCCTCCGCTTGCTGGTTCCCGTGTTTCTGCCCTGGTCAGGGTCTCCTTCAACCGCGCAGAGCTGGTCTCTTCAACAGAAAGCTCTGGCCGTCCTGGGAGTCAGCCCGGGGCTCACTTATAGGCAGCGTGTCGGCAAAGGCGTGGCCGGCTGGTTTGTTGCAAATGTAATAGTTATGTCATGAGCTTTGCCTACAGCACAAATGAACATGTGTGTGAAGCATGTATGCATGGTTTTGTAGGCCTGTTTATGTGTGTATGTATATACCTCTAAGTACATGGAAATGGGTAAGAATTTGAAAAGATCAGCAAATGGTTGCAGTTTCCAAAAGCAAGTCTTTCTTTTTGTTTTTAACACCACGCTACTGATTTTAAAGGCTTTGTTAATCAGTTCATTTGCCACCCGTCTTAGAAAGCTCTATCTCTTTGTATGTGGCGATTTCCTGGATGAAATAAGCCACAGAAAAATATTGTGGCAGAATGAAACAAGTCTTTGTGAATAGAGCTGTGGATGACAATTCTCACAAGCGTTGTTTTCTAAAGCGTTTGTGTAAAATTTGATTTTTGCTCCCAAATGCAGCTGGTGTGGACACGCATGTGGGTCTGTATCTCAGGTGTGCTCGTGTGTTTTCAATACCTCCCGCCCTGTGTGGGACATGCCCAGTGTGTGCTTCGGCTCAAGACCTGGCATTAGGAATCGCGCTGGGCACAGGCGTGGGAAAATGCCTATGGGTTTCATTCCTTACAGCGGTTCGAGGAGATTAGCAACATCTGGGTCTAGTCCTGTTTGGGAAGAAGGTGTTCATTGAAATTGGTTGCTCATTTTTATTATTTTTTAATTATAAGTTATAAATGGTATGGCATTTTCTTTCTTTTTAAATTTTATTTATTTTTAAAATATATTTTTTATTGATTTCAGAGAGGAAGGGAGAGGGGGAGAGAGAGATAGAAACATCAGTGATGAGAGAGAATCATTGGTCGGCTGCCTCCTGCACGCCCCCCACTGGGGATGGAGCCCGGGACCCCTCAGTCTGCAGGCCCACGCCCTATCCAGCGAGGGTGGTTGCTCACTGTTCCTCGTTCCTCCTCTAGACCAGCAGATGCCCAGTGTCCGGGAGCCGGTCCGGGAGCACAGCGGGGCCTGCGGCACCCCGCCCCGGTGTCTGAGCCACCCCGCGCCCCGGAAGCGCCAGAGGTGCCCCAGGAGGGCCGCGGCAGGGCGGGGACCCTACCCCGGGATTACAGATACTCCGAGGACCTCGCCGCCGCCCCCCTGCCCCCGCCGGGCCCAGGGTCCCAGGCGCAGGGCGGCCTCTCGGCCCCGCACTCCGGGGGGCAGGACCCCCGGCCTGTGAGCGCCGCGCCGCTCGCCAAGAGACCTGCCCCGCAGAGGCCGCCGCCGCCCAAGCGGGAGCCCAGGCCTTTCAGGGGACCGGCCAGTGCCACCCCCGCGGGCACCCCTGCGGGCAGTCACCTGGCTGTGCCCGGCAGGCCCCTGCCCCCGCCGTCTCCCTGCGCCTGGGCGGAGAAGCCGAGCGGCGCCCAGCCCACCGACGGCCCCCGGGCCCCCGGGGAGCGGGCCAGGCAGCATGTAGACGAGCGCCCAGCCTGTCCGAAGCGAGAAGCACCGCTGCCTTCCAAGTTCCGGCCCCTGCAGACGTCCGCCATGGAGACCTCGCGCTCCCCTTCTCCTCAGTTCGCCCCCCAGAAGCTGACGGACAAGCCCCCGCTGCTCATCCAGGACGACAGCTCAGCAAGGTAGGGCCCTGGGAAGGTGGCCTCTGCCTCCCTCCCCTTTCACGGCTCCCTTCCGCCCGCGGGAGGTTTTCCGTGCGCCCTCCCTGCCCAGTGTGCCCTCCCTGCCCAGTGCCTGCCCTCCCTGCCCAGTGTGCCCTCCCTGCCCAGTGTCTGCCCTCCCTGCCCAGTGCCTGCCCTCCCTGCCCAGTGTCTGCCCTCCCTGCCCAGTGCCTGCCCTCCCTGCCCAGTGTGCGCCCTCCCTGCCCAGTGCCTGCTCTCCCTGCCCAGTGCGCCCTCCCTGCCCAGTGTGCCCTCCCTGCCCAGTGCCTGCCCTCCCTGCCCAGTGCGCCCTCCCTGCTCAGTGCGCGCCCTCCCTGCCCAGTGTGCCCTCCCTGCCCAGTGTCTGCCCTCCCTGCCCAGTGTCTGCCCTCCCTGCCCAGTGCCTGCCCTCCCTGCCCAGTGCGCCCTCCCTTCCCAGTGCGTCCTCCCTGCCCAGTGTGCCCTCCCTGCCCAGTGCGCCCTCCCTGCCCAGTGCGCCCTCCCTGCCCAGTGTGCCCTCCCTGCCCAGTGCGCCCTCCATGCCCAGTGTGCCCTCCCTGCCCAGTGCGCCCTCCCTGCCCAGTGTGCCCTCCCTGCCCAGTGTCTGCCCTCCCTGCCCAGTGCGCCCTCCCTGCCCAGTGTGCCCTCCCTGCCCAGTGTCTGCCCTCCCTGCCCAGTGCGTCCTCCCTGCCCAGTGTGCCCTCCCTGCCCAGTGCCTGCTCTCCCTGCCCAGTGCGCCCTCCCTGCCCAGTGCGCCCTCCCTGCCCAGTGCGCCCTCCCTTCCCAGTGCGCCCTCCCTGCCCAGTGTGCCCTCCCTGCCCAGTGCCTGCCCTCCCTGCCCAGTGTGCTCTCCCTGCCCAGTGCGTCCTCCCTGCCCAGTGTGCCCTCCCTTCCCAGTGCGTCCTCCCTGCCCAGTGTGCCCTCCCTGCCCAGTGCCTGCCCTCCCTGCCCAGTGCGCCCTCCCTGCCCAGTGTGCCCTCCCTGCCCAGTGCGCCCTCCATGCCCAGTGCGTGCCTCCCTGCCCAGTGCATGCCCTCCCTGCCCAGTGTCTGCCCTCCCTGCCCAGTGCGCCCTCCCTGCCCAGTGTGCCCTCCCTGCCCAGTGCCTGCCCTCCCTGCCCAGTGTGCCCTCCCTGCCCAGTGCCTGCCCTCCCTGCCCAGTGTGCCCTCCCTGCCCAGTGTGCTCTCCCTGCCCAGTGCGCCCTCCCTGCCCAGTGTGCCCTCCCTGCCCAGTGTCTGCCCTCCCTGCCCAGTGCCTGCCCTCCCTGCCCAGTGCGCCCTCCCTGCCCAGTGTGCCCTCCCTGCCCAGTGTCTGCCCTCCCTGCCCAGTGTCTGCCCTCCCTGCCCAGTGCGCCCTCCCTGCCCAGTGTGCCCTCCCTGCCCAGTGTCTGCCCTCCCTGCCCAGTGCGCCCTCTCTGCCCAGTGCGCCCTCCCTGCCCAGTGCCTGCCCTCCCTGCCCAGTGCGCGCCCTCCCTGCCCAGTGCCTGCTCTCCCTGCCCAGTGTCTGCCCTCCCTGCCCAATGCGCACCCTCCCTGCCCATTGCGCCCTCCCTGCCCAGTGCACCCTCCCCGCGCGGTGGATGACCGGTGCCTTGCTTCGCCCCAGAAGTTGGACTTGCCCTTGGTCTGGAAAAAGCACGGAGGGGCCCAGAGCCCCTGCGGTCCCTGGATTTCTAACTTGTTGGGGAGCTGCTGTGAAGGAGGGAGTAGACCACCCTTAGTCCCCTTCATCCAAGCCCCAAACCTTATATGTGTGATACCCGCAGGCATCTAGGGACAAGGGCGGGGCTTATTTCTAAGCACTTTCTGATTGTGATCATAACCCAGTGTAACCCTGACATGAGACCTTTGGTTGAAATTGGTGGGTTTCATAATATCCATTATGTCCATACTCCTTTTTGTCTAGATCTTTTTGTTTTGTTTTATTTTTTGTTAATATTTTTTCCATTGATTTTTAGAGAGCGTGAAGGGGAGGGAGGGAGGAGGAGAAAGGGAGAGAGAGGAACATCAATATGAAAGCGACACATGGATTGGTTGTCTCCTGGGAGCGTGTGTCGTGACCTGGCTGGGAATTCACCAGGTACGTGCCCTTGACCGGGAGTCGAACACGAAACCCTTGGTGCAGGGGCCGGTGCGCTAACCAGTGAGCACACTGGCCAGGACTGGTAGGTCTTTTTATGTGAGAAGGTAAGTGGGCACACGCCTTGTGTGAAAGCAGAAGGAAACCTGGTTCCATTCCCTGCTGCTGTCAGGATTCCCGGCACGCAGGTGGAGGCGCTGGCAAAGGTGGGCAGGCAGGGGCTGGCCGGTCAAGCGCCCTGACCGAGCCTTCGGCCCCTCCTGTCGGCGTGCCTTTGAGGGCCTGAGCCTGCACACCGCACCCTCAGGAGCGGGGGGAGGTCCCTCCTGTGCTCCCAGCCCCAGGGACAGGGTGAGGCAGCGGGTGAAGTGGGGCTCGCAGCACCCCGCGTGCCACAGCGTCAGCTCTGTTGGGCTCACGTGGCAGATCTGACGTTAAGCCACCGAGTTAGTTGAAGGAGAGCCAGCGATTGGGGCTTGGGCTTGATTTTTCCTTCCTTCCTGGGCGCCAGTAGGCGGCTCTGTCTCCGATAGGTCCTGTGAGAACACGTTTGTCCTGGTGGCAGGGTCCCCCGGGGCGTGGTCCTGTGGGGTGCAGCCCAGGGCACCAGCCGGCGTTCGGGGTGTCCTGGACGCAGCCCCGTTCTGTTGACCAGGCTGTTCCTTTCCATTTTCTGTCTCTTTCCTGTAGGGGTTCTAAAAAACCTTTCTAGAAAAGGAAAAGTGGGGCCCTAGCCAGTTTGGCTCAGTGGGTAGAGTGTTCGCCTGCGGACTGAAGGGTCCCGGGTTCGATTCCGGTCAAGGGCACATCCCTGGGTTGCAGGCTCCTCCCTGTCCCAGGCCCTGGTCGGAGCTCCTGCAGGAAGCAACCAATGATGTGTCTCTCTCACATCGATGTCTCTCTGTCTCTCCCTCTCTCTTGCACTCTCCCTAAGAATCAGGGGAAAAATAGCCTCGGGGGAGGATTAAAGAAAAACAACAAAAACAGAAAGGGAAGTGTGTGCTTAGTGACTCAGTCCAGATAACAGGGGAGCCGTGCGCCCGTTGGGTGCCAGGCCCCCGGCTCCCTGGTATGCCAGCCGCGCGGAGGGTGGCTTCAAGTGCTGGGTGGCGGCATGCAGGCCCGAGTGGCACCAGCTGGCCCGGCGCGCCTGGCCTTTCAGCGCCCGGCTCTTCTGTTTGCAGAATCGAGCGGGTGATCGACAACACCACGGTGAAGATGGTGCCCATCAAGATCGTGCACTCGGAGAGCCAGCCCGAGAGGGAGAGCCGCCAGGGCCTGGCCCGCGCCTCCGAGCCGCCCGCGCTGCCCAGCGGGCTGGAGAGAGACCAGATCAAGACGCTGAGCACGTCGGAGCAGTCCTACTCCCGCTTCTGCCTGTACAGCCGCCCGGGCGCCGAGCCCCAGCCCCGGGCCCAGCCCCCCGCCCTCTCCGACGGCCGGGCCTCCCCGCCTGCGCTCAGCTACGGGAAGGCCAGGGAGAGGACGGCAGAGGACCTGAAGTCGGAGGAGCTGGCGCGGGAGATCGTGTGCAAGGACAAGTCCCTGGCGGACATCCTGGACCCCAGCGTGAAGGTCAGGACCACCATGGACCTGATGGAGGGCATCTTCCCCAAGGACCAGCAGCTCCTGGAGGAAGCGCAGCAGCGCCGGAAGCTGCTGCCCAAGGTCCCCTCTCCCAGGGCCGCGGAGGACAAGTGAGTGCCCGCTGTGCGTCTGCGGGGTCTCGTGGGCTGCGGAGGGCCAGGGGCGTCTGTGTATGTATAGAAATGTATCCTCTCCTGAGGATCGTTTTCTCCCATTGATTTTTTCCCCAATTTCTTTTCCAATTTTTTTATTAAGGTATTATATGTGTACATATCTTACCATTGCCCCCCCACCCCACTCCCATACATGCCCTCACCCCCCAGAGTTTTGCGTCCATTGGTTATGTTTATATGCATGCATACAAGTCCTTTGGTTGATCTCTTATCTCCCCCACCTCTCCCGAACCTTCCTGCTGTAATTTGATAGACTGTTTGATGCTTTACTGCCTCTGTATCTATCTTGATTCTTTAGAGAGAGAGGGAAGGAGGGAGAGAGAGAGAGAAAGAAACAGAAACATTGATGTGAGACACATCAATTGGTTGCCTCCCGCTCGCACCCCAGCTGGGGCCTGGGATTGAACCTGCAACTGAAGCATGTGCCCTTGACCGGAATTGAACCGGGAACTCTTCAGTCCGAGGGCCGACTCTCCAACCACTGAGCCAAACTGACTAGGGCCGCACACAGTTTTTTGTTTGTTTGCTTTCGGAACATATTTTTATTGATTTCAGAGAGGTAGGGAGAGGGGGAGAGAGAGAGAAATATCAGTGATGAGAGAGGCATCAATCGGCTGCCTCCTGCACGCTCCACACTGGGGATGGAGCCTGAAACCCAGGGGTGTGCCCTGCCCGGGAATCGAACCAGGGACCTTTGGATGCATGGGTTGGCGCTCAACCACTGAGCCACACCAGCCAGGCTCCACAATCATCCTGTTGCAACAGTAGGCTGCAGCGCCAGGGGAGGGCATCACATGATTTATTCATTCACTTTAGAGAGAGAGAGGAAGGGGGAGAGCGGGACATGTATTTGGTGTTCTGCTTATTTATACACTGAGTGGCCAGATGATTATGATCTCTGAACGCATAATAATCTGGTCACTCAGTGTATATTCTATATAATAAAAGGCTAATATGCAAATGGTCCCCTTGACCAGGAGTTCGACCAGCAGGCTGGCTGGCCAACCGCCCATGTCCCCTCCCCCTGGCCAGGCTGGCCGGACTCCACCCATGCACGAATTCATGCACCAGGCCTCTAATATACACACACACACACACACACACACACACACACACTGAGTGGACAGATTATTATGCGTTCAGAGATCATCATAATCTGGCCACTCAGTGTACATTAATTAGTGGACTCTTATACGTGTCCTGACTGGGGATGGAACCCGCACTCTTGGCGTTTGGGGACGATGCTCTAACCAATGAGCATCCGACCAGGGTGAGGGTGCCTCTCTCCTAGACAGCTGTCCTCATACACCTCCGACACTGCCAGAGGAAACTGTCCGTCTGCACTCTTCTGTCCCGGGCAGAGACTTTTATTATTATTTTGTAAAAATCCTCACCCGAGGATATTTTTCCATGGATTTTTAGAGAGAGTGGAAGAGAGAGGGAAAGACAGAGAGAAACATCGATGTGAGAGAGACACGTTGATGGGTTGCCTCCTGCACACGCCCTGACCAGGGCCTGGGCCGGGGAGGAGCCTTCAACCAAGTACGTGACCTTGACCAGAATTAAACCCAGGACCCTTTGGTCCCAGGACCCTCTATCCACTGGGCCACACTGGCTAGAGCCCGGGCGGAGACTTTCAGACATCCTTACTTACTGCAGTTCCCCCCGCTTTTAGAAACCCTGCCCCTTAGCCTTGATGAATATCCATCTGGCAAGTCCTGACCTTGTCACCTACCTTGTCCTCCTTTTGCTGCCGTCTCCCTGGCTAGTGTCCTTCCGAGGGCGCCATCATTGGTCGCAGCCCCGGTTGCCGGGTGACCGTGGGTTGGTGCCCATGATCGCAGATAATTGAGGTTCTGGCGTTTTTACAGGCGAGAGGAGCCGAGCGTGCCGGCAGCCGTGTCCCTGGCCACCAATTCCGCATACTACAGCACGTCGGCCCCCAAGGCGGAGCTGCTGATTAAGATGAAGGACCTGCAGGAGCAGCAGGAGCCCGAGGAGGACTCGGGGAGTGACCTGGACCACGACCTGTCTGTGAAGAAGGTAGGACAGCCTGGGTTCCCCATGGCGGTACGCGCAGAGGCAGGCGGGGGCGCACCCGGCCGCACCCCTCAGGGGCCCCGCACCACGTGTCGGGGCGTTTGTGCTTGCTTCTGTGCAGGGCAGTGGCGTTGGGGGCAGTCATGTTAAGCCCTGGGGTTAGGTGCCCCGTTCTAAGATGGCGCGTTTCCAGCAGGATCTTTGCCACCTTTTTGTAATGAGATCCAGTGTCACATAAGCTAATGGGCACCATTCTCTTTCTTTTCCTTTTTAATATGTTTTTATTGATTTTAGAGAGAGAGGAAAGGAGAGGGATAGAGAGAGAGAAACATCAATTAGCTGCCTCCTGCACAACCCCTACTGGGGATCGAGCCCGCAACCTGGGCATTTGCCCTGACCAGGAATCGAATCTGTGACCTCTTGGTTCATGGGTCCATGCTCAACCACTGAGCCACACCAGCCGGGGTCATTTAAGTTCAACTGATACGTCCCTTTTATCCTGGTGAAAACCCAGGGAAATCATTGTGTGCCCTTCAGAGAACCCCGTGTCCTCTTGAAATATCAAGTTCACATGTCTGTAAGCAGAGATGGTCCCAACTCCAGCAGTGGGTTGGAACGTGCTTGCGTAAGCAAACAGCATCGTTGGATCAACTCCAAGACTCCCTCGCCCGGCACCTGGGGATATGGCCATGGACAGCAGCGAATAGAGCACCTTCTCTGGAAGCTCATGTTCTCAGAGGCCAGGTGGGGCGGCAGCCAGCACACAGACAGAGACACGTGCTACACGAGGCCAGCGCACACGCACGGCCCGGCCCGGCCTGCCGCCTGCGTGGCAAGAAAGTGGCATTGAAACAACCGCATCCCTTCCTGTGCGTGTGGGCGGGTGGCTCTCGCATGACAGCAGCAGGGCTGCGTCCTGGAAACAGTGGCCGCGTGGCCAGTGAAGTCAGAAACATTTGCCATCTGGCCCTTTGCAGAACAAGTGTGCCAACTCTTTGGTTCTTTTTTTTTTTTTTAAATATATTTTATTTATTTTTTACAGAGAGGAAGAGAGAGGGATAGAGAGTTAGAAACATCGATGAGAGAGAAACATCGATCAGCTGCCTCCTGCACACCCCCTACTGGGGATGTGCCCGCAACCAAGGTACATGCCCTTGACCGGAATCGAACCCGGGACCCTTGAGTCCGCAGGCCGGCGCTCTATCCACTGAGCCAAACCGGTTTCGGCAACTCTTTGGTTCTTACTAGAGGCCTGGTCCATGAGATTCATGCACTGGGGCGGGGGGGCCGGGGGGGGGTGTCCCTCAGCCCGGTCTGCCCCCTCTCGCAGTCTGGGAGCCCTCGGGGGCAGGGAGCGGGCCTAAGCCAGCAGTCGGACATCCTTAGCTCTGCGGTAGAGGCTGGAGAGGCTCCCACCACTGCCACTGTGCTCGCCAGCCATGAGCTCTGTGGGAGTGCACTGACCACCAGGGGGCAGCTCCTGTGTTGAGCGTCTGCCCCCTGGTGGTCAGTGTGTGTCATAGCAATCAGTCTTCTGTCATTTGGTTGATTTGCATATTACCCTTTTATTATATAAGATGATGATGATGATGATGATGATTTTGTTAATCCTCATCCGAGGATATTTTCCCATTGATTTTTATTTTTTTCATTGACTTTTAGAGAGAGTGGAAGGGAGGGGGAAAGAGAGGGGGGTGAGAGAGACACCGATGTGAGAGAGACATATTAATTGGTTGCCTCCTGTACTCGCCCCAACCGGGTCTAGAGAATGAACCTGCAACCCAGGTATGTGCCCTTGACAGGGAATCGAATCCGTGATGCGTAGGCCAACACCCTAGCCATTGAGCACACCGGCCAGGGCTGCTCTCTGATTTGATGATGCAAAATGAACTTGCGCCTGGTGGGACTGCCTTCCGTGCGGCGGGCGGCCCAGGTTGCGCACTCCTGACCCCGTGTGCACGCTGCCCTGTGCCCCGCAGCAGGAGCTCATCGACAGCATCGGCCGCAAGCTGCAGGTGCTGCGGGGCGCGCGGGAGAGCCTGCTGGAGGACATCCAGGCCAACAGCGCCCTCGGAGATGAGGTGGAGGCCATCGTCAAGGACGTGTGCAAGCCGAACGAGTTCGACAAGTTCCGCATGTTCATCGGGGACCTGGACAAGGTGGTGAACCTCCTGCTGTCCCTGTCGGGGCGCCTGGCCCGCGTGGAAAACGCCCTCAACAACTTGGACGACAGCGCCTCTCCTGGCGATCGGGTATGTAGGACGCGTGCGACCTGGAAATCTGGGGGCGGGGGGCTGGAGGCGGACCCTCGGGGAGGTTCTCCTGGGGGAGCTGAGTGAATGCCTCGAAGGCGCACACAGCGCCTGTCCACAACGTGATGCAGGATGCTATTGAGTGCGGAGGGCGCTCTCCTTGTGTAACGGAGGGATGGCGTGGAGGTGCGGAGCGGGTGGGCCGTTACCCCTCGGCTGTGCGTGGCTGAGGCAGCTCCCCCTCCTCATTCTTTTTTTTTTTTAAATATTTATTTCTTAAAAACCCTCACCCAAGGATATTTTCCATTGATTTTTAGGGAGAGTGGAAGAGAGAGGGAAAGACAGAGAGAAACATCGATGTGAGAGAAACACATCGATTGGTTGCCTCCTGCACGAGCCCCGACCAGGGCCCAGGCCGGGGAGGAGCCTGCAACCGGGGTACGTGCCCTTGACTGGAATTGAACCCGGACCCTTGAGTCCGCAGGCCGACGCTCTGTCCACTGAGCCAAACTGGCCAGGGCTCCCCTCCCCTCATCCGGCGCTGCTCAGTGGCCAGGTCTGGGCGTAGCCGGTGGGGGGTGAGGCCCTCGTGTCAGGCATGGGGAAGCCCAGGCTTTCAGAGGCAGACATGCTGATGCGGTGAAAGGCGTGGCGCCAGGTTGTAGGAGGCGACTTCATGCTTCCAGGTAGAAAATGAACGCGCGAACAGAGACGGGGGTCCCGCCCCCAATCTCAGCAGCTTTGAGCCCGAACCAAATTGATAGAATCGGGTACGATCCGCTTCCCTTTCGGTTTGGAACCCGCTGGCTGTGCCTCGCCTCTTTCCACCCGAGTGTGTTTGTTCCGCAAGCGCCTGGCCACGGTGGCCCAGCGGGGAGCAGGCTGTTTGCGGCCGCGTTGAAGCTCGGCTCCTGGGCTCTGAGCTCTTCTGTGTGGCGGCGTTTTTTGCAAAGTGCAGCCTCACCCTGCACGCCCCCCACTGGGGATGGAGCCCGCCACCTGGGCCTGTGCCCTGACCGGGAATCGAACCGTGACCTCCTGGTTCATGGGGTCAACGCTCAACCACTGAGCCACACTGGCTGGGCCTTGGCACCTTTTGAGCATCCCAGAACTCTGTTGCTTTCAGTCCCTTGGTCACGCTGGGGTCACCTTGGCCGCCTCCGTTAGGCAGTCCAGGCCCATACGTGGCACTGGAGGTGGGACATGCCTTCGCACCGACGGGGGGGGGGGGGGTGTGCCACGGCCACGAGTGCTTGCGCCCACACTCAGGACTCAGTGCTGTCCTATCAGGGCTGCACCGCTTCCACCCTGGTCCTCACTGGCATCTCTCTCCCTCTCTCTCTCTCCCCCCCGCCTCTCTCTCTCTCCCCCACCCCCTCTCTCTCCACAGCAATCGCTGCTCGAGAAGCAGCGGGTCCTCATTCAGCAGCACGAGGACGCCAAGGAGCTCAAGGAGAACCTGGACCGCCGGGAGCGCGTGGTGTTCGACATCCTGGCCAGCTACCTGAGCGACGAGAGCCTGGCCGACTACGAGTACTTCGTCAAGATGAAGTCGGCCCTCATCATCGAGCAGCGGGAGCTGGAGGACAAGATCCACCTGGGCGAGGAGCAGCTCAAGTGCCTGGTGGACAGCCTGCAGCCCGAGAGGAGCAAATGAGCCGGCCTCGTGGGGCGGAGCCGGGCCTGCGCCCCGCCCCGGGCAGCGGCCCCCAGCCTGGCTGGGTGCCCCGTAGTGAGGACCCTCTCGTAGCGACGTGGCTGTTAGAAAAGCGATAACTCGTGTTTGTCTGGGGTGATGCATTGGGTGTGTAGTTTCCCCTTGGATGCTGAGCAGAGTGGCTCCCCTGGGGTGTTGTCCTTTACAAGGAGCCCCATGTGGCACGGGCCCTGGTGGCCGGCGAGCTTCTGCCACGGAGACCGCAGGCTCTGGCCCGTACTGCGCGCAAGGGCCCCCGGCAGCGATCGCGCTGGCTTCCTGCGTCTCCCGCTGCCAAACCAGCCATTTGGGCAGCGCTCAGCGAGTCCCCAGGGTGCTCAGAGGGGACACCTGGCGCACGGCTTCTCTGGTGATCCACGAGGGGTGTGGCCTGCCACGTTTTATCCGTGTCCGTCCAGTGCTGTTAGCGCTCACTGTCTTTCATATAATGTGCTCTCTGACCCGGCACACACCTGTGATGATGATGATGATGATGATGATAGTGATAATTTATTAACATAGTTTCCAAGTGGTTAGAAACCAACTGTGAAATGCATAGCCTTTGTGTTGGGTCGCTCATTCTAAAAGCGCCACTCGAGTCGTGTGCATGCTTTCAAACCCACGCACCAAGCGGACGGCTTCAGTCCGTCTCACCTGGCGGCGCGGGGTCAGGCGTGTTCCCGCAACGTGAAATGCCTGGTAACAAGTGTGTGCGGTAGTCCTGTGCTTGCTAGGTGTTTCCCGAGACCAGTGGATCGTTCTTAAATTCCTTTGTCCCCAGAGCATTTGTGTCGTGTGCATATGGTCATTCATGGGAATTAGCTGCTTTTCTCCTTTTGCCTCTTTCAACCTGTCAGCATGCCCCGAAGGCCCATTCGGTTTCCTTAGAGCCCGCCTCCGGACTCCCGGGGGTCCCTCTACAACTTTGCCCCAGAGTTGACCGATTCCGGCCCCTTTTTATCGGTTGACATTGCAAGATTCTGGAGAGTCTGTTCACTTCACAAACACACCCTGTCATGGTGTCAGTTTGCAGTTGACAAGTCAGGCTGGGAGAAGTGATTTGCAGATCACACATGTGACAAAGGAATCCTCTCCAGAATATATAAATAACTCCATACAACTCAACCGCAAGAAAACCAACAGCCCAGCTGAGACGTGGGCAAAAGATTTCACCAAAGAGGACATGTGCGTGGCAAGGGAGTGTAGGAGAAAGATGGTCAGCCGCCAATGGCTGGATGGTAACTTATTTTTACCTGAATCACTGTGGAGCCGGTATCTCTCTCCTCCGATGCTCCTCTGATGCAATGCGTGGTCAATGGTGGGAGAACCCCTTGAATGAGTTCATGTCGGGGTAACGTGGACATTCGTTTGATGGAGCGGTTCTTTGAGGCCCGTTTCCCCTTCTTCCCTATAAAAGAAGTTTTCCAGCAGGTGGGGAGACCTCTCTGTCAGCAGCGACTGCCACCTACCCCAACCACACACGCCAGTGTCTTAGGACCATGGTCCACGCTTCCTGAGCCAGGAGCCGCGAGCCAGGCTCCCGGGCCGCGGTCTGGATGTCGCTTGCCACGCTGAAGGGTCCGCACGGGCCAGCTTCAGGTGCTCAGGCTGTCACCGCTCTTTTTGGCAACGGAACCACGCCAAGTAGACAAATGCCTTTCCAGGCGTGTCCACTGCTGTCAGTTCAGCTGTGACGTGGGAATCCTGCCTCTGGCGGTGAGAAGCGGCCACGTCGGAGAAGGCCCAGCTGGCTGCTCGCGGACCCCCGTGGCCCTCCCTCGGGGGGACCACACCCATTCCGTGTGTTGGTTTGCTTTGTAATTTAGACGAAGCTTTTACCTGTGATTCTTCCCCCTCCGATGCAGTGTTGTGGCCGTTTTGATGCTGTCTCTGTACGTAAATGTGAACCTAGGAAGTGTGTGTGTCTGTGCCGGCCTTTGATGTCTGTGCGGACTTCCTTCTCCGTGGGGATATGTAGTGCGATCCCCCTTTTAGCGAAGCCCCTGTGCCCACACCGTCCTGTCCAGGCCCCGTCTGCCTCTTCAGTGTCCGCTTGGCGGCACCCAAAGACCCGGGAGTCCGTGTCCATACTTTGTATATAGCGACATCATTGCAGATCCAACAGTCTGGTGCTACCGTCTGCCCCCTGCGCGGGTGGCTGTTGCGGACGCTCTGTGAAGCTCGCCGTGGAATGCCCTGAATCGCGAGACTTCAGCCAGGCCATCGCCTGCAGCTCACTGTGGAAATGTGTACGGATTCATGCTCGATGCTGACCACTTACCTCTCAACAGATCATCCTGCCTGACTTCGATGAAATAAATAGTGTCTTTGAGTGCGTGGAGCCTGTCTTTGATTTACCTCTTTTATCACAGCTTTGGTTTGCATTCTTTGTGAATCCTCGCCCAGGGCTATGGTTTCCATGGATTTGTGGAGCAAGTGGGAGGGAGGGAGGGAGAGAGAGAAACATGGATGTGAGAGAGACGCATCGATTGGTTGCCTCCCGTACATGCACCGACTAACGGGGACCGGGAATTGAGCCTGCAACCCAGGTATGTGCCCTGGACTGGGAATCGAACTCCCGACCCTTCGGTGCTCAGGCCGATGCTGTCACCACTGAGACACACTGGTTAGGGCTGTTACAGTATTTGTAAAGACTCAGAACGTCTTCACCCTATGTAAGCTCCCTAAACCATCGATGAATTGTGGGGATTGGTTAATGCATAACTATTCGTGCCAGTCGGATACGGCCCGTCAATGAGCAGTCGGGAAAAATTGGGCATGTGGTTTATACAGGTTACCTGTGGCCACGGTCATTGCATAGCGAACAGGTGTAAGGTCTCGGCGGGTCCAGTGAGAAGTATTTCTTGAGCTCGTGAACTTGACCATCAGCAGGCTCTGCTCCATGTGCCCCTCGTACTCCTCCTGGGACCAGCAGTTGCCGGGGCGTGTCAATGGCAGGTGTGCAGCGCAAGACCAGCGACAGAGGTGCTGTTGACGCCTCTGGTCCTGTCACACCTGCTAAGCTTCCACAGCTGAAGCTCGCCCCACGGCCCAGCCCGAGGTCCAAGGGCGTGGGGTGTGCTGCTCTGCAGTGGGAGGAACAGCAAGGCCGGTGGCCAAGGGGCTACCATGAGGTGTGAAGACAGGGCCGCCCCGAGGCTCCATCCCGCACACACTGCCACTCCTGCCACGAGGCTCTCACATGTCCTGACCCGGAAGCTAAGTTCCAGGAGCAGAGTCACCTGGGTCCTCAGGGGCTTAGCCTCCGCGAGCCTCAGTTTCTTCCTTGGTGTTTGGAGAAGAGCTGCTGGGAGATCGGGTGAGCTTACACGTGTGCTAGGAGAGGAAGGGAGAGGGGGAGCGAGAGAAACATCAATGATGAGAGAGAGTCATGGACCGGCTGCCTCCTGCACACCCCCTACTGGGCATGGAGCCCACAACCCAGGCATGTGCCCTGACCGGGAATCGAACCCTGACCTCCTGGTTCATAGGTTGACATGCAACCACTAAGCCGTGTCAGTTGGGCGAGGCTGGAATATTTTAAATGGGGGACAATTCACACAAATTACGTATTTGAAAGAGCGGACAGATACCACCCAGCTTTAGGGCTATTTTGGCTTCAGCCAGACCTGAGTTCCTCTTTGTGCAGTCCTGAAATGACCAGTTAGGACAGGAGGCTGTGACGTCTGACTGTGCACCTGGGTGAGCCATGTCCCGTGGCCCATCGATGATCAGGTACAGGGGGTTGTCTGAGCAACTGCTTGACCCACGTCCCACTTTTTAAAAAAATATATTTTATTGATTTTTTACAGAGAGTAAGGGAGAGGGATAGAAACATCGATTCAGCTGCCTCCTGCACACCCCCAACTGGGGATGTGCCCACAACCAAGGTACATGCCCTTGACTGGAATCAAACCAGGGACCCTTCAATCAGCAGGCTGACGCTCTATCCACTGAGCCAAACCGGTTTGGGCCCACTTTTTTTTTTTTTTAAGAAAAAATTTATATAATCATATATTTAAAAAAATACTTTTATTGATTTCAAAGAGGGAGGGAGGGAGAGAGAGAGAGATGATGAGAGAGAATCATGGATCGGCTGCCTCCTGCAGGCCCCACACTGGGGATGGAGCCCACAACCCGGGCATGTGCCCTGACTGGGAATCGAACCCTGACCTCCTGGTTCTTAGGTCCACGCTCAACCACTGAGCCACATATTTTTGAAACCTGCTTTTTACTTAACATTGGGAACTTCCCTCCCCCCTTATTCTTCTTCAGCATAAGGTTGAGTTTCTGTGAAATAGTCCATTGTGAGGACTCAGTGGTTTACTGACTGAGTCTGGTGGGCTGTAGGGTGATTTCACTTGTCCCTCGTTCCCTCAGGTACGAAGTGCATGTGGTGTGGTCCTGTGCGCATCCTTGCCCATCCCCACTGGCTGGAATAAGCTCCTTCTCACAGGAACTAAGCAGGGGGTTCCTGCGGAACTTGACTCCCACAAAAAATTTGGTCCTAAGTGTGGGCCGGCGGACACCCCCTCCCATGTGCCTTTTGGCGGCCTCGTTCCTCACCGCAGCCCCATGACATGCTCCCGCTTAACCAACCAGCTTCTCCAGCCAGGAGTGACCGTCACCTTCCACCGCATCTCACGGTGCCGTCCCCCGAGGTGCAGCGGGAAGGTCATGGCCACAGCTCCAGGGTCTTTCCTGACGTGCTGGCTATCACTGGGCTCTCACAGCGACCCTCGCCCGTGCGGGACACTGCTGCCGGCGCCTGCGCGGGTGTGTTGTCATCGCTGTTTGTTTGTTTGTTTGAATCCTCACCCGAGGATATTTTTCCATTGACTTTTAGGGAGAGTGGAAGAGAGAGGGAGAGACAGAGAGAAACATCGATGTGAGAGAAACACATCACTGGTTGCCTCCTGCAGGGGCCCCGACCAGGGCCTGGGCCGGGGAGGAGCCTGCAACCAAGGTACGTGCCCTTGACCGGAATCGAACCCAGGACCCTTCGGTCCTCAGGCTGACACTGTATGCACTGAGCCACGCTGGCCAGCGTCATTGCTGTTTGCATGGCATTTCCTCTGAGTGGTGTGGGAGAGACCATTTCTGGGGGGTTGGGGGACGGGAGAGGGAGTGGTTAGGACAACCACTGCCTTCAAGCAGACCATGAGGACTCCATGGTCCGCACTGAGCGCAGCCCGCCCGGGAAGTGGGCAGAGAGGGCGCCTGATGAGGAACAGAGAAAGCCTGCTGGTCGGTGAGGAATGGATGCTGCCGGGTGTTCCGCACCCAGCGACAGAACCCTGCCGCTCAGGACAATGGGGGGTGGAATGTGGCCGTGGACTGGAAGCTGAGGAGAGGGCTTGGAGTCGCGTGCCAGGCCCGCGTGTGGCTGAGGCCCGTGTGGCCGGGTCCCACGGTGTGGCTGGTCCCGCATAGCCAGGAGGCGGCCAGAGGACGCCCAGAGGAGCCACGTGTGCGTCGGCAGCGCTGCCTGACCTGCTAGTCGCCCTTCCCAGACACTCACTCCCTCGGAGACACATCCCTGGTCAGTGGGGCCCAGCCTGTTTGTTTTATTTCTGGTGGTAAAGTGGGTATAACAAAACACTTATCACGTCCCCGTCAGGGTCGCCGTGCGAGGAACACACAGGCCGATAGGGGTGAGGGATCATGAATGTATTGGGTCACCTGGAGACCAGATGGGCTGAGCCCAAATGGCACCAGCCCTAGTGATGGGCAGTCAGAGGGTTAAAGGCCTCTAGGCTTTAAAGGGTCCGGATCCTGGGCAGGTCCAGAGAAGAAAGATAAAGGTCTTACCAGTGGGATGTGGTCTTACCAGTGGGATGTGGCCTTACCAGTGGGAGGGGGTCTTACCAGTGGGATGTGGTCTTACCAGTGGGAGGTGGTCTTACCAGTGGGATGTGGTCTTACCAGTGGGATGTACAAGTGGGATGTGGTCTTACCAGTGGGATGTGGCCTTACCAGTGGGAGGGGGTCTTACCAGTGGGATGTGGTCTTACCAGTGGGAGGGGGTCTTACAAGTGGGATGTGGTCTTACCAGTGGGATGTACAAGTGGGATGTGGTCTTACCAGTGGGATGTGGCCTTACCAGTGGGAGGGGGTCTTACCAGTGGGATGTGGTCTTACCAGTGGGATGTGGTCTTACCAGTGGGATGTGGTCTTACCAGTGGGAGGGGGTCTTACCAGTGGGATGTGGCCTTACCAGTGGGAGGGGGTCTTACCAGTGGGATGTGGCCTTACCAGTGGGAGGGGGTCTTACCAGTGGGATGTGGTCTTACCAGTGGGAGGGGGTCTTACCAGTGGGATGTGGCCTTACCAGTGGGAGGGGGTCTTACCAGTGGGATGTGGTCTTACCAGTGGGATGTGGTCTTACCAGTGGGAGGGGGTCTTACCAGTGGGATGTGGCCTTACCAGTGGGATGTGGTCTTACCAGTGGGAGGGGGTCTTACCAGTGGGATGTGGCCTTACCAGTGGGAGGGGGTCTTACCAGTGGGAGGGGGTCTTACCAGTGGGATGTGGTCTTACCAGTGGGATGTGGCCTTACCAGTGGGAGGGGGTCTTACCAGTGGGATGTGGTCTTACCAGTGGGATGTGGTCTTACCAGTGGGATGTGGTCCTACCAGTGGGAGGGGGTCTTACCAGTGGGATGTGGCCTTACCAGTGGGAGGGGGTCTTACCAGTGGGAGGGGGTCTTACCAGTGGGATGTGGTCTTACAAGTGGGAGGGGGTCTTACCAGTGGGAGGGGGTCTTACCAGTGGGAGGGGGTCTTACCAGTGGGATGTGGTCTTACAAGTGGGAGGGGGTCTTACCAGTGGGATGTGGTCTTACCAGTGGGAGGTGGTCTTACCAGTGGGATGTGGCCTTACCAGTGGGAGGGGGTCTTACCAGTGGGATGTGGTCTTACCAGTGGGATGTGGCCTTACAAGTGGGAGGGGGTCTTACCAGTGGGATGTGGTCTTACCAGTGGGATGTGGTCTTACCAGTGGGATGTGGTCTTACAAGTGGGAGGGGGTCTTACCAGTGGGAGGGGGTCTTACCAGTGGGAGGGGGTCTTACCAGTGGGATGTGGTCTTACAAGTGGGATGTGGTCTTACCAGTGGGAGGGGGTCTTACCAGTGGGAGGGGGTCTTACCAGTGGGAGGGGGTCTTACCAGTGGGATGTGGTCTTACCAGTGGGATGTGGTCTTACCAGTGGGATGTGGCCTTACCAGTGGGAGGGGGTCTTACCAGTGGGATGTGGTCTTACCAGTGGGATGTGGTCTTACCAGTGGGATGTGGCCTTACCAGTGGGAGGGGGTCTTACCAGTGGGATGTGGTCTTACAAGTGGGAGGGGGTCTTACCAGTGGGAGGGGGTCTTACCAGTGGGAGGGGGTCTTACCAGTGGGATGTGGTCTTACAAGTGGGAGGGGGTCTTACCAGTGGGAGGGGGTCTTACCAGTGGGAGGGGGTCTTACCAGTGGGATGTGGTCTTACAAGTGGGAGGGGGTCTTACCAGTGGGATGTGGTCTTACCAGTGGGAGGGGGTCTTACCAGTGGGATGTGGCCTTACCAGTGGGAGGGGGTCTTACCAGTGGGATGTGGTCTTACCAGTGGGATGTGGCCTTACCAGTGGGAGGGGGTCTTACCAGTGGGATGTGGTCTTACCAGTGGGATGTGGCCTTACCAGTGGGAGGGGGTCTTACCAGTGGGATGTGGTCTTACAAGTGGGAGGGGGTCTTACCAGTGGGAGGGGGTCTTACCAGTGGGAGGGGGTCTTACCAGTGGGATGTGGTCTTACAAGTGGGAGGGGGTCTTACCAGTGGGAGGGGGTCTTACCAGTGGGATGTGGTCTTACCAGTGGGATGTGGTCTTACAAGTGGGAGGGGGTCTTACCAGTGGGATGTGGCCTTACCAGTGGGAGGGGGTCTTACCAGTGGGAGGGGGTCTTACCAGTGGGATGTGGTCTTACCAGTGGGATGTGGCCTTACAAGTGGGAGGGGGTCTTACCAGTGGGATGTGGTCTTACCAGTGGGATGTGGTCTTACCAGTGGGATGTGGCCTTACCAGTGGGAGGGGGTCTTACCAGTGGGATGTGGTCTTACAAGTGGGAGGGGGTCTTACCAGTGGGAGGGGGTCTTACCAGTGGGAGGGGGTCTTACAAGTGGGAGGGGGTCTTACCAGTGGGAGGGGGTCTTACCAGTGGGAGGGGGTCTTACCAGTGGGATGTGGTCTTACAAGTGGGAGGGGGTCTTACCAGTGGGATGTGGCCTTACCAGTGGGAGGGGGTCTTACCAGTGGGAGGGGGTCTTACCAGTGGGAGGGGGTCTTACCAGTGGGATGTGGTCTTACCAGTGGGATGTGGTCCTACCAGTGGGAGGGGGTCTTACCAGTGGGATGTGGTCTTACCAGTGGGATGTGGTCCTACAAGTGAAATGTGGTCCTACAAGTGGGATGTGGTATAAGGGGAAGGGAAGGCCTGTTGTGAAGTGGCCTAAAGGGCAGATCGTGGGGCGGGGGGATCAATCCAATGATGTGATCAGACCGAACAGTCACCTTTTTAAAGCATACAGTGCGGTGTCAATAGGGACCTTCACAATGTTGTGCTACTATTGGTGTCCCTCGTCCAGGCGTCATAATGCCGGGGTTCTTTTCCCCGCCTTACAAAGCGTTCAGCAATCTGGAGGATGGGGCTGCACGTAGATGATTAAAGAGTCCGGAGACGAAAGATAATTTTGAAAGACATTGGGGGTCAGAGGATCTTCAGCTGAAGGAGCTAAAGACTCTCCTCCTTCACTAAGGACCCTGCTTTTTTTAAAAAACATGATTTATCCTAAGGCAAGGGAGATAATACACTTCAAAGGGTAAGATTTCAAAGGATATTGTCAGATTGGGGAGTAGCCTACAGCTGTTCAGGTGTTTGGCCAACTGGAGGCAATAAAATGCCCTGAGCTGTCTGGCAGGTAACAATCCTATTCAGGTTTGGGGGAAGTGCCGTTTAGCCGATAACAACAGGTAAACTACATATGTGGCTCACCCTTGTTGAGCCCACCAAGTCCCATCAACCTTTTGACAGAACTCTTGTAATTATTACATGCTGGGATTGGTTCCCAGCATGCTACCATCACACCATCATCTACAGAACTTTTTCGCCTCCCCAAATGGAAACTCTGTCACATTGAACACTACGCCCCCTCTGCTCCCCAGCTCCTGGCACCCACGGTTGCTCTCTGTCATTGAGTGTGGCTGCTCTAGGGACCACATAGAGGTGAAATGATACCTGATTGTCTTTGTGTTGCTGGCTCTTTTCATGCGGTACAATGTCTTCCAGGCTGACATTCCATGGTATGGGCGGCCCACATGCCGGCTGTGCACTCACCCGCGACGTTTCAACCTCTTGCTGTTGTGAATAACGATGCTATGAACATGGGGTGCAACTATCTGCTTGCGCCCCTGCTTCCTCTTCTTCAGGGTATAAATACAGAAGTGGGATTGCTGAATCTTGGGAGCATGCAAAACGATATATTTTTATTGATTTCAGAGGGGAAGGGAGATGAAGAGACAGAAACATCAGTGATGAGAGAATCATGGATTGGCTGCCTCCTGCATGCCCCACAGTGGGGATCAAGCCCACAGCCTGGGCATGTGCCCTGACCAGGAATCGAACCCTGACCTCCTGGTTCACAGGTCGACACTCAACCACTGAGCCACGCCAACTGGGCTGTAGCCAATCTTAATTGTGTCTTTCAACAAATGTCCAGAAGTGGAACTGTCGGTTTGAAAGTTGGTGCATATTTTGATTGACTTTAGAGACAGAGAGGGAGGGAGAGAGAGAAACATCGATTTGGGGTTCCACTGACTGGTGCATTCATTGGTTGATTCTTGTATGTGCCCTGACCAGGGATTGAGCTCTGCAACCTGGGCCTGTTGGGAAGACGCTCTAACCACTTAACTACGGTGCCAGGGTGAAAGTCTGTGTACTTTAAGGCTTTCAGTAAATCTTGCCCAAGGACCCTTCGCCAGCAGAGCATGGGGGACAAGTGTCTCCATTCTGGAATATGACAATTCCCTCTCCAATAGAGCGCCGCTCACTTCAGTGTGAAGTGGTAGAAGCATTCTTTAGGAAATATCCCTTCGCTGCCTGCCGTGATTTGCACACTGTCCTTAGAACTGGGAGGAAGTCACAGCCTCTGCACTGAGTGAGAGACCCTGGCTCCCTTCCCACGGGTTTGAAAGGAGCCTCTGTGTCCCATGGTATGTTCAGGGCTGGGCTTGGGCGGAGTCTTACCCATTCTCCATGCAGCTCCAGGAATGGCTGGGAAATGGTTCCTAGGTAAACACCTGTAGTCGGTCTCAGCACAGCGAGGGCGGTGGCATTTCTCTCCTCCTCCCCCTGGGAATCCTCCCTCGGGGCCCAGGAGCCAGAGGCTGCCCGGTGGCCTTTGGGCTCGGGGCCAGCGTGGGGCAGTGCCGGGCCCTTTTTGGGGGCGCCAGGCAGGGAGGGGTCCCAGTGACAGCACTCGCGGAGGGAGGCCGAGCAGAGGCAGCGCCTGGGTCACAGTGTGCGCTCCTGGAACCAGCAGGTGCAGGGCAGGGGCAGGGCGCCCGCCCCGTGAGCTGAGTGTTTCCTGGCTCAGGAGTCGCTGTGCCCTTTCTCTTCCTTGTTCTCCCTGTTTGCCATCCCCTTTGGCCCTTTCTTCTCCTCCCTGCCCCCCTCCATCCCCGGGTCATGTGTCCCATGGAGACAGTAAGTGTGCAAGTGGGAGCAGAGTCGGGTGAAGGCCATATGTAAGGTAGAGGAGGGGGGGGAGGGGAAGGGAGCTCTGCAAGTGGAACAGAACAGAGGCCCCCAGAGGACCCAGGTCAGGCTTCCCCCCACCGTCCTGGGCCAAGGCCCGTTCAGGGAGGCCGCCCGGTGGCCTGGCCCTGGCTCCCATCACGACACACTTTCTCCCCTCACCGTGGCCCTTCCTCCAGGCTTTCTACTTAAGACTCTGATGAATCACGGGGCCTATCTGCTCTAAGACCTCAAAAAGGACATTTCCATTGGAGAAGGCCTTCACCTCTTTTTAAAAATATATATTGTTATAGATTTCAGAGAGGAAGGCAGAGGGAGAGAAAAAACATCAATGGTGACAGAGAGTCATGGATCGGCTGCCTCCTGCATGCCCCATACTGGGGATCCAGCTCACAACCTAGGCATGTGCCCTTGACCAGAATAGAAACTGGGACCCTTCCTTCCCCAGGCCAACACTCTATCCACTGAACCAAACAAGCCAGGGCAATATTTCAGCTCTTGAAGACCTGCTCTGTGACTCTGGCCCTTTAAGAAGGAGACTATTGTCACAGGCCTGCAGACCAGCCCTGGGAGCCATGGAAACAGGAGAATGTTTGGTTTCATTATCTCTGTTACAGCTTGGCAGTGGCTACCATTTGTCCTCTGAGACCTCCTCCTGCCTTTCTGTATTGCTTGGTAACCATTGCGCTTTATTTCCCCCTGGTTAAGAAAGCCCTGAGATTTGTTGGGGGGGGGGGGTGTCAATTAATTTAACCTTTTTATTTGCTCTGTGAACAGGTTAACTGTCATTGGTGGCGTTACAGGAGAGATGAACCCAGGCCACCTTCCTGCCTGCCTTCCTTCCTCCCTTCCTTCCTTCCTTCCTTCCGTCTTTCCCGCATTCTCTCCTTCCTTCTGTCCTTCCTTCCTTCCTTTTGTTCTTTCTTCCTTCCATCCATCATTCCTTCCCCTCTTCCACCCTTCCTTTTTTCCACCCTTCCATTCTTTTCTTTTTTCTTTTCTTTTTCTTTCTTCTTTCTTTCTTTCTTTCTTTCTTTCTTTCTTTCTTTCTTTCTTTCTTTCTTTCTTTCTTCCTTCCTTCCTTCCTTCCTTCCTTCCTTCCTTTCTTCCTTCCTTCCTTCCTTCCTTCCTTCCTTCCTTCCTTTTCTTTCTTTCTTTCTTTCTTTCTTTCTTTCTTTCTTTCTTTCTTTCTTTCTTTCTTTCTTCTTTCTTTCTTTCTCCTTCCTTACTTCCATCCATCCATCCAACCATCAATTCTTCCTTCCTTCCTTCCTTCCTTCCTTCCTTCCTTCCTTCCTTCCTTCCAACCTTCCTTCCATCCATCAATTCATCCATCCATCCTTTCTTTCTTCCTCTATTCCTTCCATCCATCATTCCTTCCACCCACCTTTTCTTTCTTTCTTTCTTTCTTTCTTTCTTTCTTTCTTTCTTTCTTTCTTTCTTTCTTTCTTTCTCTCTCTCTCTCTTTCTTTCTTTCTTTCTTTCTTTCTTTCTCTCTCCTCTTTCTTTCCTTTTCTTTCTTCTTTCCATCCTTCCTTCCATCCATCCATCCATCCATCCTTTCATCCATTCATTCCTTTCTCCTATCCTTTCTTCCTTCCATCCTCTCTTCCTTCCTTCCATCCTTTCTTCCTTTTTTGCTTCCTCCTGTTTATCACTCCTTCCTTTTTTCCTTTTTCTTCCATCCATCATTCCTTTCTTCCTTTCATCCATCCTTCCTTATATTCTTTCTTCCTTCCTTCCTTCCTTCCTTCCTTCCTTCCTTCCTTCCTTCCTTCCTTCCTTCCTTCTTTCCTCCCTTTCTTCTTTCCTTCCTTCTATCCTTTCTTTCTTGCTTGTTTTGTTTATTCCTCCCTTTTTCCTGCCATCTATCCATGCTTCCTGACTTTCATACTTCCTGCCTTCCTTTCTTCTTTCTTCCATCCTGTCTTCCTGCCATCTACCCAACCTTCCTTCCTCCCATCAATTACTCCTTCCTTCCTGCCATCCTTCCTTCATTTTTCCCTTCCTTTCATCATTCATTTCTTTTTTCCTTCATTCCTCCATTCATTCTTCCTTCCTTCCACCCTTCCTTTCTTTCTTCCTTGCTTCCTTCCTCCTTCCATCCATCCTTCCTTCTTTGCATCCTTTTTTCCTTCCTTTCTCTATTTCTTCCTACTTTCACTTCTTCCTTCTTTCCTTCCTTCTCTCCTTCCTTTATTTTTTGTTATGTTCCTTCCTTCCTTCCTTCTTTCCATCCATCATTCCTTTGTTCTTCTATCCTTTATTCGTTCCTTCCTTCCATCCATCCTTCCTTCCTCCCATCCATTACTCCTTCCTTCCTACCATCCTTCCTTCATTTTTCCTTCCTTCCTATCTTCCTTCCATCATTCCTGCCATCCTTCCTTCATTCCTCCATTCATTCTTCTTTCCTTTCACCCTTCCTTTCTTCCTTCCATCTATCCATCCTTCCTTCCTAGCATCCATTTTTACTTCCTTTCTCCATTTCTTCCCACCTTCATTTCTTCCTTCTTTCCTTCCTTCCTACCTTCTCTCCTTCCTTTCTCTCTTGCTTCATTCCTTCCTGGCATCTATTTATCTTTCCTTCCTTCCTTCCTTCCTTCCTTCCTTCCTTCCTTCCTTCCTTCCTTCCTTCCACTATTCCTTTCTGTCTTCCTTCCATCCTTCATTTCTTCCATCCATTCTTCCTTCCATCCATCAATCCTTCCTTCCTTGCATACATCTTTTCTTTCTTCCTTTCTCCCTTTCTTCCTTTCTTCATTTCTTTCTGCTTTCCTTCCTTCCTACCTTATCTTTTCTTTCTTTCTTTTTGTTTCTTCTTTTCTTCCTTCTTTCCTGCCATCTCTGCATCCACCCTTTCCTCCTTTATTCCTTTCATACTGCCTACCTTCCTTTCATCCTTCTTCCATCCATCCTTCCTGCTATCTATTCAAGCTTCCTTCCATCCTTCCATCTTTCTCTCCTTTTTTCCTTCCTTCCATCCTCTTTCTTTCTTTCTTTCTTTCTTTCTTTCTTTCTTCTTTCTTCCTTCCTTTCTTTCCTTCCTTCCTTCCTTCCTTCCTTCCATCCTTCCTTCCTTACATCCATCCATCCATCCTTCCTTCCTTCTTTCCAGTCGTCCATTCATTCATCCATCATTCCTTCCTTCCTTCCATCCATCCTTCCTTACTTCCTCCCACCCATCACTCCCTTCTTTCCTCCTTCCTTCATCCATCCATCCTTCCTTTCTTTCTACCTTCCTTCCATGCTTGCTTGCTTGCTTTCTTTCTTTCTTTCTTTCTTTCTTTCTTTCTTTCTTTCTTTCTTTCTCTCTCTCTCTCTTTCTTTCTTTCTTCCTTCCTCTTCCTTCCTTCCTTCCTTCCTTCCTTCCTTTCCTTCCTTCCTTCCTTCCTTCTTTCCATTCATCATTCCTTTGTTCTTACATCCTTCTTTTTTCTTCTTTCCTTCCATCATTCCTTTCTTCCTACCTTCTCTTTTACCTTTCTTTCTTGCTTTGTTTCTGCTTTCCTTCCTTCTTTCCTTCCTCCTTCCTTCCTTCTTTTCTTTCTTCCTTTCTTCATTTCTTTCTTTCCTCCTACCTTCTCTCTTTCCTTTCTTTCTTGCATTGTTTCTTCCTTCCTGCCTGCCATCTATGCATCCACCCTTCCTTCCTTCCTTCCTTCCTTCCTTCCTTCCTTCCTTCCTTCCTTCCTTCCTTCCTGTCTTCTTTCCTTCCTTCCTGCCTTCCTTTCATCTTTCTTCCATTCTTCCTTCTTGCCATCTATCCAACCTTCCTTCCATCCTTCCATCCTTCCTTTTTTCCTTCCTTCCATTCTTTCTTTCTTTCTTTCTTCTTTCTTTTCTTCCTTCCTTCCTTCCTTTCTTCCTTCCATCCATCCATCCATCCATCCATCCTTTCATCCATTCATTCCTTTCTCCTGTCCTTTCTTCCTTCCATCCTCTCTTCCTTCCTTCCATCCATCCTTCCTTCCTTCCTTTTTTTTCTTCCTCCTGTTTATCACTCCTTCCTTTCTTCCTTTTTATTCTTCCATCCATCATTCCTTTCTTCTTTTCATCCATCCTTCCTTCCTTCTTTTTTCCTTCCTTCCTTCCTTCCTTCCTTCCTTCCTTCCTTCGTTCCTTCCTTCCTTCCTTCCTTCCTCCCTCCCTCCTTCCTTCCTTCCTTCCTTCCTTCCTTCCTTCCTTCCTTCCTTCCTTCCTTCCTTCCATCAATCCTTCATTCCTTTCATCCTTCTTTTCTTTCTTCCTTTCTTCCTTTCTTTCTTTCCTCCTACCTTCTCTCTTTCCTTTCTTTCTTGCATTGTTTCTTCCTTTCTGCCTGCCATCTATGCATCCTTCCTTCCTTCTTTCTTCCTTCCTTCCTGCCTTCCTTTCATCCTTCTTCCATTCTTCCTTCTTGCCATCTATCCAACCTTCCATCCTTCCATCTTTCTCTCCTTTTTTCCTTCCTTCCATCCTCCCTTTCTTTCTTTCTTTCTCTCTTTCTTTCTTTCTCTCTTTCTCCCTTCCTTCCTTCTTTCCTTCCTTCCATCTTTACTTTCTTCCTTTCATCCATCCATCATTCCTTCCTTCTTTCCATTCGTCGATCATTTCATCCATCATTCCTTCCTTCCTTCCATCATCCTTCCTTACATTATTCCTTCCTTACTTCCTCCCATACATCACTCCTTCCTTTCTTCCTTCCTCCATCCTTCCATCCTCTCTCCCTTCCTTCCTTGCTACGTTTTTTCCTTCTTTCCATCCATCATTCATTTATTCTTCCATTCTTCCTTTTTTCTTTCTTCCTTCTATCCTTCCTTCCTTCCTTCCTTCCTTTTTCTTTTTCTTTCTTTCTTTCTTTCTTTCTTTCTTTCTTTCTTTCTTTCTTTCTTTCTTTCTTTCTTCATTCTCCATCCTTCCCTCCCTTCTCTCCTTCCTTTTTTTCTTGCTACATTCCTTCCTTCCTTCTTTCCATCCTTGATACCTTTGTTTTTCCATCCTTCTTTTTTTCTTCCTTCCATCATTACTCCCTTCCTACCTTCTCTTTTATCTTTCTTTCTTGCTTTGTTCCTTCCTTCCTTCCTTCCTTCCTTCCTTCCATCCTTCCTTCCTTCCATCATTCCTTCATTCCTTTCTTCCTTTCTTTATTTCTTTCCTTCCTTCCTACCTTCTCTCTTTCCTTTCTTTCTTGCATTGTTTCTTCCTTCCTGCCTGCCATCCATGCACCCACCCTTCCTTCCTGCCATCTATCCAACCTTCCTTCCTCCCATCCATTACTCCTTCCTTCCTGCCATCTTTCCTTCCTTTCATCATTCATTTTTTCCTTCATTCCTCCATTCATTCTTCTTCTTTCCACCCTTCCTTTCTTCCTTCCTTGCTTGCTTCCTTCCTTCCTTCCATCCATCCTTCCTTCCTTGCATCCTTTTTTCCTTTCTTCCTTCCTTTCTCTATTTCTTCCTACTTTCCTTCCTTCCTTCCTTCCTTCCTTTCTTCTCTCCTTCCTTTTTTTCTTGCTATGTTCCTTCCTTCTTTCCATCCATCATTCCTTTGTTCTTCCATCCTTTCTTTGTTCCTTTCTTCCTTCCAGCCTCCATTCCTTCCTTCCATCCATCCTTCCTTCCTCCCATCCATTACTCCTTCCTTTCTTTATTCCTTTCTTTATTCCTTCCTTCCTTCCATCCATCCTTCCTTCCTCCCATCCATTGCTCCTTCCTTCCTGCCATCCTTCCTTTATTTTTCCTTCCTTCCTATCTTCCATCATTCCTTCCATCCTTCCTTCATTCCTCCATTCATTCTTCCTTCCTTTCAACCTTCCTTCCTTCCTTCCTTGCATCCATTTTTCCTTCCTTTCTCCATTTCTTCCCACCTTCATTTTTCCTTCTTTCCTTCTTTCCTACCTTCTCTCCTTCCTTTCTTTCTTGCTTCATTCCTTCCTGGCATCTATTTATCTTACCTTCCTTCCTTCCTTTCATCTTTCCTTCCTTCCTTTCTTCTACCGTTCCTTTCTGCCTTCCTTCCATCCTTCATTCCTTCTATCCATTCATCCTTCCTTCCATCCATCAATCCTTCCTTCCTTGCATACATCTTTTCTTTCTTCCTTTCTCCCTTTCTTCATTTCTTTCTGCTTTCCTTCCTTCCTACCTTATTTTTTCTTTCTTTCTTGCATTGTTTCTTCTTTTCTTCCTTCCTTCCTGACATCTATGCATCCACCCTTTCCTCCTTTCTTCCTTTCATACTGCCTGCCTTCCTTTCATCCTTCTTCCATCCATCCTTCCTGCTATCTATCCAACCTTCCTTCCATCCTTCCATTTTTCTCTCCTTTTTCTTTCCTTTCTTTCTTCTTCCTTCCTTTCTTTCTTCCATCCATCCATCATTCCTTCCTTCTTTCCATTCATCCATTCCTTCATCCATCATTCCTTCCTTCCTTCAATCCATCCTTCCTTACGCTATTCCTTCCTTACTTCCTCCCATCCATCACTCCCTCCTTTCCTCCTTCCTTCATCCTTCCATCCATCCTTCCTTCTTTCTATCTTTCTTTCTTTCTTTCTTTCTTTCTTTCTTTCTTTCTCTCTCCCTTTCTTTCTTTCTTTCTTTCTCTCTTTCTTTCTTTCTTTCTTTCTTTCTCTCTCTTTCTTTCTTTCTTTCTTTCTTTCTTTCTTTTTTCTTCCTTCCTTCCTTCCTTCCTACATTTCTTCCCTTTCCGTTCATCATTCCTTTGTTCTTCCATTCTTCTTTTTCTTCTTTCCTTCCATCATTCCTTTCTTCCTACCTTCTCTTTTACCTTTTTTCTTGCTTTGTTTCTGCTTTCCTTCCTTTCTTCCTGCCTTCCTGCCATTTAGCCTTTCTTTCATCCTTCCTTCCTTCCTTTCTTCCACCATTGCTTTCTGTCTTCCTTCCATCCATTTCCTTCCTTCCTTCATTCCTTCCATCCATTCCCTCCCTTCCTTCCTTCCTTCCTTCCTTCCTTCCTTCCTTCCTTCCTTCCTTCCTTCAATCCATCAATCCTTCAATCCATCAATCCTTCATTCCTTGCATCCTTCTTTTCTTTCTTCCTTTCTTCCTTTCTTTCCTTCCTTCCTACCTACCTTCTCTCTTTCCTTTCTTTCTTGCATTCTTTTTTCCTGCCTGCCATGTATCCTTCCTTCCTTCCTTCCTTCCTTCCTTCCTTCCTTCCTTCCTTCCTTCCTTCCTTCTTCC